>NC_091305.1:34702692-34732692 GCF_038502225.1 Cherax quadricarinatus
TGATGGCATTCTGGTATCACCAGAATCCTTTGCAGTGAGGTGGGGTTCTTGCACACTTTGCAGAGGTTCAGTCTCAGATCTGGCTGTGGTAGACTGGATGGCCCCATCCTCAGTTACCATTAAAGGACTGTTATCAGGTTTACATCGAAGGTTGTTTGGGTTCTGACTGCAGTCCTTGTGGGAAACTGTAACCCCAACTTCTTTACAGTTAATACACTTAAATTTTCGGCTGTCAGGGCCTACTGTGCATTCTCTAGTGGAATGTTTCCCAGCACACTTACCACACCAAGAATGTAGTATTCCACAGTCTACTGCAACATGGCCATAGTGCTGGCATTTGTAACACCTACGTTTAGGGGGTAGGTACACTTCGATGTTTAGGAAACGTAAACCATGCACCCAGATATTCCGGGGGAGGGGCACAGGACCTACCCAACTGGCAATAATTTGGGATTTTCCTTTTAAGGCTTGATGATATGCTCACTTAGAGTCAGATGGGATGGGTCCATGCAGAGAGGGTATCCAAAGATTATGATACTGACCCATTTTTTAAAGTGGTGAGTGTCTGATGGAGGTCGGAGCAGTTTAATATCCCCATAAGGTGTACTAAGTAGATCATTAATCAGCTCTTTATTCTGTTCCACAAACACAAAGTTGTGTGTGTTTTTCCTAAATTGGATCCTTGAGTTAGGATGCTTGTTTACAGCTTCCATTAGCCATGCACACTTAGCAGGCAGCGGGGTGTTGTCAGGGAAGTTCAGCTTAACACATTCTTCCTTTGAAGAAAGACTTCTTGCAGCCTCTGTGCACCAAGGACGTTTAGTATCACATTGTGTACGAGTCAAGTGAGTCTGACTACGTCGACGCTCTAGCCCTTTCTCACTTTTTCTCTTTTGTTTACTTTTAAAGGTCTGGAAGCTATCTTCATTTCCATCACCTGCAGAAATAGGTTCCTCTATGACAGTTGCCATGTTTGCCAGTGATGATATCTGGTGTAAGACTCACAACACAAGAATTCCTCGCTTATCTTTCCCTTATAGCTTATGCAAGAGCAAATATTCACTACAAAGTCAGAAGTCCAAAATAGATCACAAGACACAAGTGCTCAAGTTCAATGAACACCTCCAACCATACTCAACCCAGACCACCACCACTCAATACGACACACACCCCACCAAAAACACACTCAGAGACCTCTTGTATGTGTGGTAATAATATGGTACATATAATGATATAATGGATGGTACAGGAGGCCTGGTCACGGACCGGGCCGCGGGGGCGCCGACCCCCGGAACTCTCTCCAGGTAAACTCCAGAGAGAGAGAGAGAGAGAGAGAGACAAAGTAGGTAATATTGAGCATAAAATTAGAATTCTGACATACATCACATTAAACATGAGGTTCAAATTCAATGATAACTTCCACTTGAGTTAGTTCAGGCTACTGCCACCTAATGTACCTCACTGAAATAATAATATAGCAGACATCACAATGAATGCTGAAGACAACCTCTTACCCCAACCATAGATTGTAAACAGTATTACTTAAAAAAAAAAAAAAAAAAAAAAAAAAAAACTAGGTAATGTTACAATGACAATGAGATAAATCACTCTGGTCGACTTCCTTGGTCCATCCTGGGTAACTCACACGTTACTATGTTATACATGTATGCAAGCATAAGTGTGCAGCTGTAGATAGATGAACCAGTACCTAAACAATCTCACTTACACACGCGTTACTATGTATGACAAGTGTTACCAAGTACACCAAGTGTACACTTTATCACTTAGAATACACTTTTGTTGATGTAAATATAGGTGAGAGTGGTACACCGCTGGCCGTAATAAACACTCTCAACTTCTCAAAGTCACACACTAGGCCCAGCTTCTGGAGAGGTACCAGCGTTTTAATGTGTTTATTATGTGTCAGTGCGTGTCTGCAGTCATTAAATTGGTGTATCAGAAGTTAAATACTACAATCCAGTTGATCAAATAGTCTTAAACAATTTACACAATGTATAACTAGAAGTATAATGATTGCAAATTGTTACTATTACAATTTTAACTAGGCGCTAGACCCACTAGATGAGATGGCAAGGAACATAGATGTTAACAGGCTGACTCTTGCTTAACACAGTTGAAAGGTAACCGAATTACTCAAGTAAGAAAGTATTCATGAAACTGAACATTATGCAGCAGTAAGCTTGTTCACAGATCAACACTGCAATTTGAAATATTACTGGGAATTTAGCAGTAAAGTTTCAGTCTGAACGAGAAAATGTATTAGAAAACACAACAATGACACTAGGACAAGCAACTTAATTATGTAACCGTATTTAATAGTTTAGTTACACTGAGCAGAGCATGTGTTACACTGATTTATCAAATGTAAGGAGTCACTACACTGAAGTACACTCTGAGCCTTTTAAAGTCTTAATACAGGCTTACAAATGACAATTAACTGTTGGGGAAAACAGCACTTAACACTTCTAGCACACGTATGACAGATGAATGTTCACTGTGTACAAGCCAATCACCACAAGCTTACTATGTTTATAAGTGAACCTCTGGCATGTCCCGCTCAAAATGTCAGCACTGCAATGCTCGTCAAATTGTTCTCAAGCCACTACAGGAAACACTGGTATGCCAGCAGCACTGCAGAACGTATACAGACATGCTGGGCCCTAGGACAGCTATTACTGCAGGCTGCCTTAGCTTGTTCTGGCTAGCTTTTAGTGCTGCCCTCAAGCTTGCTTGACTGTGCTCACCAAGCCCGCGCCAACCACCCGGACACCTGCTTGCAGCAGGCAGGCAGGCAGGCAGGCAGGCACACAGGAGACACTTGCAAGATGAGCGGAGTGCGGCACAGAGGACACGGGCACTCAAGCACCCATGTGGTCTGGCAAAAAACCGCCTCTAGACCACAAGCAAATAGAGGCGAACGACTGAGTTCCAAATCGAGGAAGGAGAAGGGACAAGGAAAGGATATTCACCTCGCTAGACACAGGCAATATGGGTGTAGTGGCCTGCAAATCGCAGTGCAATTTTCAAGGTCATTCACTGGGCCCACAGTCGTCTCGAGAGTTACCAACCCTGTACTACTTGTTAACTCCAAACCCGCAGCACTTAACACATCTAGCACACGTGTCTTGGAATGACAGACAAATTTTCACTACATAAGAACTAGTTCTCACAACACCGAAGGTACGGCCGGAACACTGTAGAACGTTCACAAAGGCATTCTGGGATTCAGAACAGATGTAGCCTTGGCCTTCACTGGCTGGCTTGGAGCGCTGTTTGGCCTGGATCAGCTAAACTCGCCCTTATCCCATATGTAGATAATGGCGACGAGTTAAGGGATACCGGTGAATAGGAAAGTCGAGGAAGGGACATTCACCTCACTAGACACACGCAGTATGGGTGTAAGTGGCATGCGGGTCTTATAGTGCCATTTTCAAGGTCACCCAGCAGGCCAGACATTCCTCACTCATTTTAAGCCTACGTAGGTACTGATGGTAGCACAATGTCCTAAGTCAGCGTAATCCACTCATGCAAATAGTTACAAATCTGCAGCACTTGCGGAACTCAGAGAGTCGAGTACCAGCGGGGCAGCAAAATACACCTCTACACTGCACGTCGTTGATAGAGGTGAACGGCTGAGTTTAAAGGAGGAGAGTTGGGGATACAGGAGAACAGCAGAGGTAACTGAGCACGCACATTCGCCTTTCTTCACATAGTCAATATGGGCGAAAGTCTCAGGCAGGTGATGCAGTGCCTCGCTCAAGGTCACAGGCTGAGGCAGACTTCTCAAGAGTTACCACACACTGCAATACTCGTAGAGATTGTTACTCACTCCAACTTGCAGAACTTCTAGCACACGTGTCTTGGAGTGAAAGACGAATTTTCAGTGTGTGGACACCTGGGTTACCAACTCACGTAGAACTGCACACTCGTCGTTATTCCTCAGGTTGGTAGAGCGATGAGTTGTGAGCATTTTGAGAGGCACGAGTAGCAGTGGACTAGCAAAATTCGCCTCTACACTCTATGAGGTCAAATGAAAGGCAGAGGGGAAGCAGAGGCCTGTGAGGGCCTTTGCAAAAAGGAAAACTATTTCCAGTGTTTGACTAGGTATATCCTTAGTCACAGCTCGCACATAAGAGTTCTCACAACACTGAAGCTGTCTTCCAACAGTAGGAGTTTTAATGATGACTTATCAGACGGGAGAAATGGGTAGGCCTGTGAATTAGTAGGTCCAGATCCCCAGCACACGTCTACTCCCCTCAACCACTCAGCCGAGACTGTGAAATCATTAGCTACGTTAAAACTTACAGATATTTTCGTGTAGATGTACTCTTTAACAAATCCACTATACCACAACTAAACAAGAAATGTAAAGCTAGGCTAAATGCTCTCAAAGCTGTTGCTGGCTACAATCCCAACTATGGTGCTAATGTGAGAATCGTGAGAATGATGTACATAGCCTATGTTAGGTCCTTAATTGATTATGCTGCTCCCATGTTGATATTAGCTAGAGAAAGTTCTCTCCGACCCTTGGAGTTAATGCAAAATGAAGCTCTCAGGATTATTCTTGGCTGTCCCAGATCTACAAAAGTTCTTAACATGAGGAAGGAGCTTGGTATTTCTAGTATCAGTGATAGGATTGTTGAAATTAACACTGTACTCGGTATTAGAATGTTGAGAAACGAACCAGACACTGTCACAGTGAATCTTACCAAGTGTCTAGAGGTAAATACACACAGATCTAAATGGATTGTGAAAACGTGCAATTGCATTAAGTTTTATAACCTGCATGAACTGTATCACTGTAGGCAACAAGAGCATTTCACCCCTCCATGGAAGATGTGTTCATTTAATATCACATACCTACAAGTCTCTCCCAAGAAGCTCATTGCTAGTAATCCCTTCCTTAAATCTCTTGTTAGAGCAACTGCTCAAGAAGAAATTTCTCACCTAGCTGGTAGTAATAAGTTATCACAAGTTATATACACTGATGGATCTAAACAGGAGTCTTCTGGCAGGGCTGCATCTGCTCTTGTTGCCACCTCCCTAGTTAAGAACGATAATAAATTTGTTGAGTTAGGCATAAGAATTAACAACTGGGCGTCTACACTGCAAACTGAATTGTTTGCAATCCTAATGGCGCTAAAGCTAACCTATGACACTGAGCTTGATTCTGTCATCATTACTGATTCTATGTCATCATTGAAGGCTCTTGACTCATATAATGACTCCAACAACATGCTCATTGGAGAAGCCAGGTATAGATACTCAAAAATTAGGGACAAAGGAATTAATGTACAATTGCTATGGATCCCATCACACATTGGATTACTCCATGATAAAGTTGATATGTTAGCCAAGAAGAGTACCCAGAAGGAGAATGTAGAATATAACTTTGGTATAACTGTGTCTAGCATTAGGAATAATATTAGGAGAGAAGTAAATAATGAAAATGATTGTTATAGGAATGCAGTTAGAAGCCTGAGTAGATCTATAACCCACTATGATAACATGAACGTAGATAAGTATGTTTATGGAGCAACTTGCAATGTGAACAGACTGACTGATGTTGTAGTGGCCAGGCTTAGGCTTGGTTACAAGTACTTCTGGCAGTTTGGGAGACACACAGATGATGATCAAACTAAATGTAAATTATGTATGTATAGTAATCTGTTTACATTAATGTTTTATCACTGATTTCATCATTGCTTAGTTAATCTTAAGTTAATTTTAAGCCAGCCCGTAATGCTATGCATAGTATAAGTGGCTTTGGCATGCTGCTCTTATCTGTATTTTTTTGTACCTCTGTATGTGTGCTCAAATTGTTAATAAATAAATAAATAAATAAATAAATAAATGTGATCAGGCATATGGTCACTCTCTTGAACACTATGTGCTTAATTGTCCACTCATTGAGGAATACAGAGACAGTATAATAACCTATGTGACATGTCAAGATATCTTATTAATGAAAATAAGATACCAGATATACTAAGCAAATTTCCTAAATTTGCTTGTAACAGATAAGTGAACTATAGATATGTAGATATAAATCCATATATATTCCTGTTAACCCTTTGGGGCCTAGTTCCTAGGCCTTTTGTGTATCCATATGCTCTTGCGCTACCGTCCACAGGATGGATATGGGGTGCACAATAAACTAGCCACTTCGGTGGCAAAATCTAATCTAAATCTAACTCAGCTGTGAAGTAAGACACTTCACAACAACGTCAAGTGTTAGTCATCACACAGTCATCACACTCAGCTGTGAAGTAAGACACTTAACAACAACGTCAAGTGTTAGTCATCACACTCAGCTGTGAAGACACTTCTCAACGTCAAGTGTTAGTCATCACACTCAGCTGTGAAGTAAGACACTTCACAACAACGTCAAGTGGTAGTCATCACACTCAGCTGTGAAGTAAGACACTTCACAACAACGTCAAGTGTTAATCATCACACTCAGCTCTGAAGTAAGACACTTCACAACAACGTCAAGTGTTAGTCATCACACTCAGCTCTGAAGTAAGACACTTCACAACAACGTCAAGTGTTAGTCATCACACAGTCATCACACTCAGCTGTGAAGTAAGACACTTCACAAAAACGTCAAGTGTTAATCATCACACTCAGCTGTGAAGTAAGACACTTCACAACAACGTCAAGTGTTAGTCATCACACAGTCATCACACTCAGCTGTGAAGTAAGACACTTCACAACAACGTCAAGTGTTAGTCATCACACTCAGCTCTGAAGTAAGACACTTCACAACAACATCAAGTGTTAGTCATCACAGTCATCACACTCAGCTGTGAAGTAAGACACTTCACAACATCAAGTGTTAGTCATCACACAGTCATCACAGTCAGCTGTGAAGTAAGACACTTCACAACATCAAGTGTTAGTGAACATTAAAATGGTATAAAATACCGACAGATTGTTAGGTAAGACACATATGCAACAGTTAGGTATCTTTATTTCGAAACGTTTCGCCTACACAGTAGGCTTCATCAGTCGAGTACAGAAAAGTTGATAGAAGCAGAAGATACTTGAAGACGATGTAATCAGTCCATCACCCTTAAAGTTTTGAGGTGGTCAGTCCCTCAGTCTGGAGAAGAGCATTGTTCCGTTGTCTGAAACAATATGAAGTTGAAGTGACAGAATGGGGCCTTATATAGTGCCAGGAGGTGAGACGTAGGTTGATTTGGGAGGGCAGGTCCCTCTCAAACCCAGCCGTTCTCACTAGTAGAGGTTGTCAAGTTGATGGTCTGTACCAAGATACCCTTGTGTTGCAGTGTCTGACAGAATGAACATTAAAATGGTATAAAATACCGACAGATTGTTAGGTAAGACACATATGCAACAGTTAGGTATCTTTATTTCGAAACGTTTCGCCGACACAGTAGGCTTCATCAGTCGAGTACAGAAAAGTTGATAGAAGCAGAAGATACTTGAAGACGATGTAATCAGTCCATCACCCTTAAAGTTTTGAGGTGGTCAGTCCCTCAGTCTGGAGAAGAGCATTGTTCCGTTGTCTGAAACAATATGAAGTTGAAGTGACAGAATGGGGCCTTATATAGTGCCAGGAGGTGAGACGTAGGTTGATTTGGGAGGGCAGGTCCCTCTCAAACCCAGCCGTTCTCACTAGTAGAGGTTGTCAAGTTGATGGTCTGTACCAAGATACCCTTGTGTTGCAGTGTCTGACAGAATGAACATTAAAATGGTATAAAATACCGACAGATTGTTAGGTAAGACACATATGCAACAGTTAGGTATCTTTATTTCGAAACGTTTCGCCTACACAGTAGGCGAAACGTTTCGAAATAAAGATACCTAACTGTTGCATATGTGTCTTACCTAACAATCAAGTGTTAGTCATCACCCAGTCATCACACTCAGCTGTGAAGACACTTCACAACAACGTCAAGTGTTAGTCATCACACTCAGCTCTGAAGTAAGACACTTCACAACAACGTCAAGTGTTAGTCATCACACAGTCATCACACTCAGCTGTGAAGTAAGATCAGGGACAAGATAGGCCCACTCAAAAGTTCCTCGGGTCAGCTCACTGACAGTGATAAGGAAATGTGTAGAATTTTTAACACATACTTCCTCTCAGTTTTTACACAGGAGGATACCAGCGATATTCCAGTAATGATAAATTATGTAGAACAGGACGATAATAAACTGTGCACTATTAGGGTCACAAGTGACATGGTCCTTAGGCAAATAGATAAATTAAAACCTAACAAATCCCCAGGCCCTGATGAACTGTATGCAAGGGTTCTAAAGGAATGTAAAGAGGAGCTTAGCACACCTTTGGCTAATCTTTTCAACATATCACTACAAACTGGCATGGTGCCAGATAAGTGGAAAATGGCAAATGTGATACCTATTTTCAAAACAGGTGACAGGTCCTTAGCTTCGAACTATAGACCAATAAGCCTAACCTCCATAGTGGGAAAAATTATGGAATCAATAATTGCCGAGGCAGTTCGTAGCCACCTTGAAAAGCATAAATTAATCAACGAATCTTAGCATGATTTTACAAAGGGGCGTTCCTGCCTTACGAATTTATTAACTTTTTTCACTAAGGTATTTGAGGAGGTAGATCATGGTAATGAATATGATATTGTGTATATGGACTTCAGTAAGGCTTTTGACAGGGTCCCACATCAGAGACTATTGAGGAAAATTAAAGCACATGGAATAGGAGGAGAAATTTTTTCCTGGATAGAGGCATGGTTGACAAATAGGCAGCAGAGAGTTTGCATAAATGGGGAGAAATCAGAGTGGGGAAGCGTCACGAGCGGTGTTCCACAGGGGTCAGTGTTGGGCCCCCTTCTGTTCACAATCTACATAAACGACATAGATGAGGGCATAAAGAGCGACATCGGCAAGTTTGCCGATGACACCAAAATAGGCCGTCGAATTCATTCTGACGAGGACATTCGAGCACTCCAGGAAGATTTGAATAGACTGATGCAGTGGTCGGAGAAGTGGCAGATGCAGTTTAATATAGACAAATGCAAAGTTCTAAATGTTGGACAGGACAATAACCATGCCACATATAAACTAAATAATGTAGATCTTAATATTACGGATTGCGAAAAAGATTTAGGAGTTCTGGTTAGCAGTAATCTGAAACCAAGACAACAGTGCATAAGTGTTCGCAATAAAGCTAATAGAATCCTTGGCTTCATATCAAGAAGCATAAATAATAGGAGTCCTCAGGTTGTTCTTCAACTCTATACATCCTTGGTTAGGCCTCATTTAGATTATGCTGCACAGTTTTGGTCACCGTATTACAGAATGGATATAAATTCTCTGGAAAATGTACAAAGGAGGATGACAAAGTTGATCCCATGTATCAGAAACCTTCCCTATGAGGATAGACTAAGGGCCCTGAAACTGCACTCTCTAGAAAGACGTAGAATTAGGGGGGATATGATTGAGGTGTATAAATGGAAGACAGGAATAAATAAAAGGGATGTAAATAGTGTGCTGAAAATATCTAGCCTAGACAGGACTCGCAGCAATGGTTTTAAGTTGGAAAAATTCAGATTCAGGAAGGATATAGGAAAGTACTGGTTTGGTAATAGAGTTGTGGATGAGTGGAACAAACTCCGAAATACCGTTATAGAGGCCAGAACGTTGTGTAGCTTTAAAAATAGGTTGGATAAATACATGAGTAGATGTGGGTGGGTGTGAGTTAGACCTGATAGCTTGTGCTACCAGGTCGGTTGCCGTGTTCCTCCCTTAAGTCAATGTGACCTGACCTGACTAGGTTGGGTGCATTGGCTTAAGCCGGTAGGAGACTTGGACCTGCCTCGCATGGGCCAGTAGGCCTTCTGCAGTGTTCCTTCGTTCTTATGTTCTTAAGACACTTCACAACAACGTCAAGTGTTAGTTATCACAGTCATCACACTCAGCTGTGAAGTAAGACACTTCACATCAACGTCAAGTGTTAGTCATCACACTCAGCTGTGAAGTAAGACACTTCACAACAACGTCAAGTGTTAGTCATCACAGTCATCACACTCAGCTGTGAAGTAAGATTAGATTTTGCCACCGAAGTGGCTAGTTTATTGTGCACCCCATATCCATCCTGTGGACGGTAGCGCGAGAGCATATGGATACACAAAAGGCCTAGGAACTAGGCCCCAAAGGGTTAACAGGAATACATATGGATTTATATCTACATATCTATAGTTCACTTATCTGTTACAAGCAAATTTAGGAAATTTGCTTAGTATATCTGGTATCTTATTTTCATTAATAAGATATCTTGACATGTCACATAGGTTATTATACTGTCTGTCTCTGTATTCCTCAATAAGTGGAGAATTAAGCACATAGTGTTCAAGAGAGTGACCATATGCCTGATCACATAATTTACATTTAGTTTGATCATCATCTGTGTGTCTCCCAAAGTGCCAGAAGTACTTGTAACCAAGCCTAAGCCTGGCCACTACAACATCAGAAGTAAGACACTTCACAACAACGTCAAGTGTTACAGTTCACTACTGTGTGTGCACCTTCCCTGTGGTGTTGTTATTGTCTATCTCAACAGTATTATCCACTGGTTTCTTTATATCCTGGGATCATATATTATAATATCAAGGTGAGTGAGAGTAATTAACAGTAGTATAATTGTTACTACAGTTGTATAATATGATAACTGAGGCAGGTGTTGTTAACGTGTGAGGTGTTTTGTATGACAGACCTTGAAGAGTTTTCCGTCTCTCTCACTCGTTTGTTGTTCTTTCAACATTATTATTATTATATCTGGTGTTGAGTAAGGTTAGGCTTGTGATTATATGGGTGAATTTATAGTCATGCTAGAAGGTGACATTTAAAGAAGTATTTTTCTCAAGATAAACATCAAATATGTAACTCATGCTTGTACAACATATTTATTGGGAAATGGAAAGTTTATTAATAATCAGGAGGGTTACTAACCCAGGATAACACCAGGCAGTTCAGCAGTCTGGCTTATTTCCCTTGGGGTCTATTTTTGGTCCTTCCCCAGGATGCTACCCACGATAGTTGACTGCCTCCTAGGTACTTATTTACTGCTTACTGCTCGGAAACCAGGGTAGTAGGTGTATTATGAGGCTTTCTTATACACTCTGTGTTACCCAGAGTTTGATGCTAGGTACTTATATTGCAAGCTGAATGTAGCTCGATTAATATCCACCTAAGCTGAGGGATGGATTCGACCCCGAACACAAGTGGAAAAATTTGAAATGTTTCCTTACACTTGTTCCCCTATTCACCCAGCAGTAAGTAGGTACCTGGATGTTAGGCGACTGGTGTGGATTGCATCCTAGAGGAGAGGATTAAAGGACCCCAGTGGAAATGAGACAGACATTTCTCAATAATATCCTTTTTTTTACTGAGTTATCCTGTGTTACTAACCATCTGTGTTAATATTCTGAACAAAATATTCAAACATTGTTAATTTTAATTGCTTGCTAAATTGTTATGTACTGGTTAATTATTATTGCAACAGCATTTTCACTTGCAAGTGTGTATTTGCTCGGCAGTAAGGTAAGCAAGTACAGTGGTACCTCGAGTTACGAACTTAATTCGTTCCAGAAGGCTGTTCAATTGCCGATACCAAATGAATTTGTTCCCATTAAGAATAATGTAAATTAGATTTGTTCTTTTCAGATCCCCAAAAATACACTTAGAAAAGCGCTTACAAAAATACACTTACATAATTGTTTGAGTTGGGAGCTGTTCGAAACTCGAGGCACCACTATAAGTTTATTTAGGTACAGGCACACATAAGTACAATTATCATACATAGTGTAAATTACCTAGGATAATGCAGAAAAAATCTGGGACTTATTTCCATTGGGCTATTTATGTGGCCTTAGGGCAGTGACCAGTTTATAGGTTAGGATACAAAAACCAACGAAAATATTGATTAAATATGCTTTTACATTTATTTAACTGCAAGTAAGTAAATTGGAAATATGCAAGCGCAGCATGTCTTTCAATATTATTTAATGTCTTTCTGTGTTTTGGCACAAAACTGCTGGTTAGATAGCTTCAGCCTTTTTCAGTTTACTCTTATTTTATCCACTGTTTTACCATGGCACTGTAATTACCTACAGGCAGGCCTTGCTCTACAGCGCTTTGCTTTACAGCATTTCACTAATACAGCAGTTTTCACTGATTCCTATTTATTCAGACTTCTTGCAGTCAATATATTCACCACTCACTATAAGCTAATGATCAAAATATTTTAAGGTAAGTATTGTGTGTACTGTATTTATTTTTAAGGCTAACTATATTGCTCACTTAATATATGATAGTGTAAACATGGTATTGGGCTTTTATGTGCATTTGAAAATGAAAAAAGGCTATAATTCGCTTTAGTGATTTTCGCTGTACAGCAGTAGCCTAGCACCAAACCTCCTGTATAAGTGGGGCCCTACAGTATTCATAGCAACTCGAGCAGAGCCATGCATATGGTGTCAAGTCTTCAGTGACTTGTTCCTTGTTTAATTTTTAAAAATTTCTAATGATTGCAACACTTACTTCATCCATATGTAATTTATTCCAGCAATCTACTGCTCTTTGAAAAAATATCTGAATATCCTTTCGGCTCAACTGTTTTCTCAATTTAAAACTGTCTGTTTACTTGTTGTTGGTTTAAAACTCTTTATTCAGTCTTTTCTTTTATTACCTGGTGTGTGATTGCCACGTCTTCCTCCTACCAGCCTTCATGGGCATGTTTAATGCTTTCAGGCTTTTATCATAACTCATATTATGACCTATCAACTTGTGTATTTTTGTACAGTGAAAGGAAATAAAAAATGATTATTATTGTTTAATATTATCATTTTTTATTTTATTATATTACTAAATGAAAAGAATGATCAAACAAACATGGACTGGAAGAAACACTTTGAAATAAGATTTTTCTGAACTCCTTTACAAACAAGCTGTTTATCTGGAGAGCTGTTTATGGATAAAAAATCTTATAAAATTCAACAGCAGCAGCTTTCATATGTCATTATTATCAGAAGCAGATAATTAAGACACTTGTGCAACACTTATGAATCTTTATTGTGAAAACATTTTGCTAACAAGTGGCAAAACACTTCTACTATAAAGATTCCCAAGTGTTGCACAAGTGTCTCAGTCATCAACTTTTGGTTTTCTGGACCATTTATCTGCAATTATCAACAGCGACCTGCTCCTCGATGGCAGTGATCAAAATGCTTGTCGGAATACCACTCTTCAAGTGATATGTGAGAAATTGCACAATGCATTACAAGAAATGAACAAACAAATTTTATTTCTTTGCAAGATTGCATTGAGATTATGAAATTACACTAATGAGTTGCAGTGCAAAGAGAGCCACTATCATGCCTAGGCATGATAAAGCACCGAAAACACTGTAATAATACGAAATATTCCGATTGTATGCTTGGATGTTACCGCGGAGGCTGGCTGGTAAACAATGCCACCGGCGGAACATATGAGGCTGGCTCAGGCTGCACATTGGACGCGTCTCGGACGAAGGGCGGTGAGCGGGTTTTTGGGCGGTATGCGAGGCAAAATTTTAGCGATCAAAGCGTCCGGTATGCGGATTGTACGTTATGCAATGCGTCCGGTATGCGGGGGTCCACTGTATTGATAATGACCTCCTGGAATTACGAAGGCAGAGATTTCCTTCGCCTTGTCCGTCAAAGGTACCTGATAGTAACCTTTAAGGAGATCTAACTTGGACACAAAAGTAGCCTTACCCACAAACTGAAACGTACTGCTCGCAGACTAGGCCTAGCCTATAGAAAACATCGTACCCCTGGAATGCTGAGGCTCTTCCAAACTGCCTTTGCTGCTGCCAGAGAGCGTATGACAGAGCTGCGGCAAACAGACTGGGAAAAATTTGTCAATGGTCTTAATGCTCACACCCCACTTAGCCGGGCATAGAGAGACATAAATAGAATTAAGGGTAACAGAGCTGGGCAGATCGCGCACCCTCATCCCTTGCATAGGATGAATGAGTTAGTCAGTGCTTGGGCTGCTACATCTAGCTATGACAATCTTCCCAGTACCACACAGGCAAAATTAAATGACAAATATGATGCAAGGAGAGACTTGTTTGCTTTATGCTCAGCAAGGCAGATGACTGCAACATTTCTTTCACTAATTATGAACTTGATGCAGCACTAACTAAGGGCAACTCCACGTCGCCTGGTGAGGATGGTATTACTTACATCATACTCAGATTGCTGTGTCGAGTACCAGGTAATCCATTACTTGAATTATAACATGAGCTATGTAACTTGGGAGCTCCCTCAATCTTGGACCAACAGCCTCATCATTCCAATTCCTAAGCCCAATCAACAAAATGCATTTTGCCCAATATCTCTTACTAGCTGCTTGTGTAAAACATTTGAGAGAATGATTCTTAATCGTCTCATGTACAGAATCAAACAATTTTTGTCTCTATGGTTACATGGTTTCATGCATGGAAGGAGTGTGCATCATTGCATAGCCACCTTTCTCACCCTGCACACTGACAGCTCATACACTACCTTCCTTGACCTTAAATCCGCTTTCGATGTAGCCAGCCGACATGTAATCATTAGTGAACTTGCCAGAATGGATGTTGGCTTCTCCGCTGGATTAAAGGCTACCTGTCCAACAGAAAATCGTCTGTGTTGTTCCAGGGACATAGAAGTGTAACTAAAGACTTTGAATTAGGAACCCCACAGGGAGGTGTGCTCAGTCCCACACTATTCAATATTCTAATTAATGCATTACTTAATGCTATGCCTAGTCAGCCCCATCATTATGTGATTAGTTTTGCTGATGATATAATGATTCACACCACCGGATTCTCCAATACCCAAAACATTCTTAATCATGTACTAGCCTCGTGTCAGGACCTGGGGTTGATAATCTCTACTGATAAAACAAAGATACTCAATAGGCGTCCTCCTCGACAGAGAGGCACAGTTCGTCAGATCCAATTGCATGACGGGGTCTCTTCTAGAATATGTAAGCAGATACAGGTATCCAGACTTTGAGGTTCCACTGCTTGGACCTGTTGTAACAAGGCTTTGTTGCCAATACAAAGAAAGACTAAGAGCACTTACAGTTGTGGCTGGGTTTCACCCCAAGTATGGTGCTAATGTTAAAATTGTGAAAATGATGTATCTTGCTTATATTAGATCATTGGTTGATTATGCTGCGCCACTACTTGCTCTTGTGTCTGACTGGAAGCTTGGAGGGCTGGAAAAACTGCAGAACGAAGCAATGAGGATCATTTTAGGATGCCCTCTTACTGCCAAAATTTTAAATATGCAAAAAGAACTTGATATTCCAAGCATCAGAGATCGTGTTACTGAAAGAATTATCCTAATTGAGGTTAATATGCTCAGGCAAGCCCATTCAAACCCCTGCACAGAAGCCCTCCAAATTTTCCTCAGCACTGGTGAACACTCCTCCAGAGGGATCAAAAAAACTGGAACCGACCTCCACATGAATCAGATACATGATCTATGTCAAGTAAGGCAACAGCGGCACTTCTCCGCTCCATGGAGTATTACCCCATTCCAAACTACTATTCCTCCATTTCCCCCCAAACTACTTGTTAAATCACAACCAAAACTTCGCCTTGAAGCCAAACATGATGCCTTAAGCTGTATTGATAACGTAGTCACACAGCACACTCACTCGCAAATTATTTACGTTGATGGTTCTGTTCACCAATCCACTGGTGCAGCTGGTAGTGCTGCTGTTGTCGTACAGAGTGATGGCTCTCTTAAAGAAATTGGAGCACGCATCAATAATTGGGCCTCTACCCTTCAGACAGAACTGTTTGCCATACTCCTTGCACTGAAATGCATCTATGTATCTAAGATTGACAGTTTAATTGTAACTGATTCTCTGTCATCCATAAATGCTCTCAACTCATTAAGCATAAATTGTGGCATGCTTGTGTCAGAAGCCAGACACAGGTATGGTAAGATTGTGGACAGTGGAGTCAGAGTGCACATGCTGTGGATTCCATCTCACATTGGTCTTCAGATGCATGATAGAACTGATAAATTGGCTAAGCTGTATGCTTAGCCAATTTTGGCTTGTCAGGTAGTAGTTTGAGAACAATAATACGAAAAGAACTTCAACTGAATTTTATTGACTTAAGACTCAGGGAGATTGACACCAGTGAGTCCATCTATCATCATTCTATCATGCAGGAGGAGCCACATGTCTATGGTGCATCCAACAAAATAAGCAGACTCTTGGATGTCACTACCGCTCGGCTCCGGCTGGGTTACAAGTATCTTTGGCAGGTTAAATCACCACCACCAGATGTAGACTATTGTCACACCCTGCGTCATTATGTACTGGGGTGCGATAAAATTAATGAATTTAGAAACAACTCACTCAGAAGTGTTCAAGAAATGGCAAAGTATTTTATCCACAGTGGTATATTACAGACCATTCTGGAGAAATACCCTGACTTTGCTAGCTGTAAATAAAGCATTACCACATGTGTGTGTGTGTGTGTGTGTGTGTGTGTGTGTGTGTGTGTGTGTGTGTGTGCGTGTGCGTGCGTGCGTGCGTGTGCGCACTCACCTAGTTGAGATTGCAGGGGTTGAGTCCAAGCTCCTCTGTGTGTGTGTGTGTGTGTGTGTGTGTGTGTGTGTGTGTGTGTGTGTGTGTGTGTTTGTGTGTGTGTGTATGAGTTTGTGTGTGTGTGTGTGTGTGTGTGTGTGTGTGTGTTTGTGTGTGTGTGTGTGTGTGTGTGTGTGTGTGTGTGTGTG
Organism: Cherax quadricarinatus; assembly: GCF_038502225.1. Lineage (NCBI taxonomy): Eukaryota > Metazoa > Arthropoda > Malacostraca > Decapoda > Parastacidae > Cherax > Cherax quadricarinatus. The sequence continues at coordinate 34,719,510 of NC_091305.1, forward strand.
ACTCAACAATCAATATTTGCACCAATAACTCATTACAGTTGTGACCGGGTGTGGAAGTGTGAATTACTCATTACTCTATAATTTGTCCATGACTGTACCCATGTAAAAACGTAAGTAACCATTCTTACAGGATTCATTACCTTTGTACCTAGTTCAGCTATCAAAACTTTGGGGCCCAGTCCCTGGACCCATTATGTACCTCTGTAATCTGTAAATACCTTTGTAGCTTGTCATGATTGTGACTAGACCTACCTGGAGTTCATTACCTTTGTAAATTGTGAGTTCATTACCTTTGTAAATTGTGAGTTCATTACCCTGTAACTTGCTCAGATATCTAACTTTGGAGTCCAGTCCCTGGACCAATTATGTACCTCTGTAATCTTTTGACTACCCCCCACAGGTTGGGTATGGGGTGCATAATAAACATATTAAACTAAAAAAACCACAAAGTCGATTACGTCATCCAGACGAGGAAGAGGGTAAGCATCTGTGATTGTGACCTCATTCACCTTACGGTAGTCTGTACACATATGAAACCCTCCATCACCTTTTTTAACAAGGATGCACGGTGAAGCCCATGGACTAGACAACTCCTCCACTAACCCATGCTCTAACAGAAATTCTACTTCCTGCTGAAGTAGCCTCTGCTTTTCAGGATTAGCTCTGTAGGGGGAGAGTTTAATAGGTTTAGAGTTTCCCAGATCTACATCATGATAACCTAACGTACATTTTTTCGGCACATCCTAAAAAATATCAGGGTATGACTGTAGAAGTGCAGTTAAACTTGTTGCTTGAGTTTCAGATAGCCCCACCATTAAAGGGCTAGGGTTCTTGAGGAGGACAGAATTTGGAAGTTTGACATTAATTTCAGAAATAGCGTGCAAAGAGTCAGAGTCTTCCTCAGAGGTAGAGGACAGTCTCATTACTGGGACTTTATCTGGTGTATGAAAAGATTTTAATTGATTAATGTGGTAAGTTTTAGTTTTTGAGGTCTTATCAAGGGGAGCTACCCCATAATTTACATCAGATAATTTACAGTGGACCCCCGGTTCGCGATACTAATCCGCTCCTGAGAGCTCACCGTAAACCAAAAATATCGGAAAGTGAATCAATTTTCCCCATAAGAAATAATGGAAATCAAATTAATCCGTGCAAGACACCCAAAAGTATGAAAAAAAACCTTTTACCACATGAAATATTAAGTTTAATGCAATAGAATAGTAATTACAATAAAAACAATAACAATAAATAACGAAAGAATAATTGACACTTACCTTTAATGAAGATCTGGTGGTGATTGATGGGATGGAAGGTGGGGAGAGTGTGGATGGTGTTAGCATTTAGAAGGGGAATCCCCCTCCATTAGGACTTGAGGTAGCAAGTCCTTTTCTGGGGTTACTTCCCTTCTTCTTTTAATGCCACTAGGACCAGGTTGAGAGTCACTGGACCTCTGTCGCACAACATATCTGTCCATAGAGGCCTGTACCTCTCGTTCCTTTATGACTTTCCTAAAGTGGTTCACAACATTGTCAGTGTAATAGTCACCAACACGGCTTGCAATAGCTGTCTGAGGGTGATTTTCATCCATGAAGGTTTGCACTTCAAGCCACTTTGCACAGATTTCCTTAATCTTTGAAGTAGGCAACTTCTTCAATTTCTCTCTCCCCTCCTCCGAAGCAATTTCCTCAGGTGTGGCCTCTTGCTGTTGAAGTTGATCTAGCAGCTCATCAGTGGTTAGTTCTTCATTGTCCTCCTCCACCAACTCTTCCACATCCTCCCCACTAACCTCCAACCCCAAGGACTTCCCCAATGCCACAATTGATTCCTCAACTGGCATAGGCTTCTCAGGGTTAGCCTCAAACCCTTCGAAGTCCCTTTTGTCTACACATTCTGGCCACAGTCTTTTCCAGGCAGAGTTCAAGGTCCTCATAGTCACTCCCTCCCAAGCCTTACCTATAAGTTTTACACAATTGAGGATAGTAAAGAGATCCTGAATGCTAAAGTAGGAGAAACTTTTAGAGAGGGTGTGGTAGGTAAGTTTGGGGTGCCAGGTGTAAATGATAATGGGAGCGATAATGGGAGCACTTTGATTGAACTTTGTATAGAAAGGGGTTTAGTTATAGGTAATACATATTTTAAGAAAAAGAGGATAAATAAGTATACAAGATATGATGTAGGGCAAAATGACAGTAGTTTGTTGGATTATGTATTGGTAGATAAAAGACTGTTGAGTAGACTTCAGGATGTACATGTTTATAGAGGGCCACAGATATATCAGATCACTTTCTAGTTGTAGCTACACTGAGAGTAAAAGGTAGATGGGATACAAGGAGAATAGAAGCATCAGGGAAGAGAGAGGTGAAGGTTTATAAACTAAAAGAGGAGGCAGTTAGGGTAAGATATAAACAGCTATTGGAGGATAGATGGGCTAATGAGAGCATAGGCAATGGGGTCGAAGAGGTATGGGGTAGGTTTAAAAATATAGTGTTAGAGTGTTCAGCAGAAGTTTGTGGTTACAGGAAAGTGGGTGCGGGAGGGAAGAGGAGCGATTGGTGGAATGATGATGTAAAGAGAGTAGTAAGGGAGAAAAAGTTAGCATATGAGAAGTTTTTACAAAGTAGAAGTGATGCAAGGAGGGAAGAGTAAATGGAGTAAAAGAGAGAGGTTAAGAGAGTGGTGAAGCAATGTAAAAAGAGAGCAAATGAGAGAGTGGGTGAGATGTTATCAACAAATTTTGTTGAAAATAAGAAAAAGTTTTGGAGTGAGATTAACAAGTTAAGGAAGTCTATAGAACAAATGGATTTGTCATTTAAAAATAGGAAAGGAGAGTTATTAAATGGAGAGTTAGAGGTATTGGGAAGATGGAGGGAATATTTTGAGGAATTGTTAAATGTTGATGAAGATAGGGAAGCTGTGATTTCGTGTATAGGGCAAGGAGGAATAACATCTTGTAGGAGTGAGGAAGAGCCAGTTGTGAGTGTGGGGGAAGTTCGTGAGGCAGTAGGTAAAATGAAAGGGGGTAAGGCAGCTGGGATTGATGGGATAAAGATAGAAATGTTAAAAGCAGGTGGGGATATAGTTTTGGAGTGGTTGGTGCAATTATTTAATAAATGCATGGAAGAGGGTAAGGTACCTAGGGATTGGCAGAGAGCATGCATAGTTCCTTTGTATAAAGGCAAAGGGGACAAAAGAGAGTGCAAAAATTATAGGGGGATAAGTCTGTTGAGTATACCTGGTAAAGTGTATGGTAGAGTTATTGTTGAAAGAATTAAGAGTAAGACGGAGAATAGGATAGCAGATGAACAAGGAGGCTTTAGGAAAGGTAGGGGGTGTGTGGACTAGGTGTTTACAATGAAACATATAAGTGAACAGTATTTAGATAAGGCTAAAGAGGTCTTTGTTGCATTTATGGATTTGGAAAAGGCGTATGACAGGGTGGATAGGGGGGCAATGTGGCAGATGTTGCAGGTGTATGGTGTAGGAGGTAGGTTACTGAAAGCAGTGAAGAGTTCTTACGAGGATAGTGAGGCTCAAGTTAGAGTATGTAGGAAAGAGGGAAATTATTTCCCAGTAAAAGTAGGCCTTAGACAAGGATGTGTGTGATGTCACCGTGGTTGTTTAGTATATTTATAGATGGGGTTGTAAGAGAAGTAAATGCGAGGGTCTTGGCAAGAGGCGTGGAGTTAAAAGATAAAGAATCACACATAAAGTGGGAGTTGTCACAGTTGCTCTTTGCTGATGACACTGTGCTCTTGGGAGATTCTGAAGAGAAGTTGCAGAGATTGGTGGATGAATTTGGTAGGGTGTGCAAAAGAAGAAAATTAAAAGTGAATACAAGAAAGAGTAAGGTTATGAGGATAACAAAAAGATTAGGTGATGAAAGATTGGATATCAGATTGGAGGGAGAGAGTATGGAGGAGGTGAATGTATTCAGATATTTGGGAGTGGACGTGTCAGCGGATGGGTCTGTGAAAGATGAGGTGAATCATAGAATTGATGAGGGGAAAAGGGTGAGCGGTGCACTTAGGAGTCTGTGGAGAAAGAACTTTGTCCTTGGAGGCAAAGAGGGGAATGTATGAGAGTATAGTTTTACCAACGCTCTTATATGGGTGTGAAGCATGGGTGATGAATGTTGCAGCGAGGAGAAGGCTGGAGGCAGTGGAGATGTCATGTCTGAGGGCAATGTGTGGTGTGAATATAATGCAGAGAATTCGTAGTTTGGAAGTTAGGAGGAGGTGCGGGATTACCAAAACTGTTGTCCAGAGGGCTGAGGAAGGGTTGTTGAGGTGGTTCGGACATGTAGAGAGAATGGAGCGAAACAGAGTGACTTCAAGAGTGTATCAGTCTGTAGTTGAAGGAAGGCGGGGAAGGGGTCGGCCTAGGAAAGGTTGGAGGGAGGGGGTAAAGGAGGTTTTGTGTGCGAGGGGCTTGGACTTCCAGCAGGCATGCGTGAGCGTGTTTGATAGGAGTGAATGGAGACAAATGGTTTTTAATACTTGATGTGCTGTTGGAGTGTGAGCAAAGTAACATTTATGAAGGGGTTCAGGGAAACTGGCAGGCCGGACTTGAGTCCTGGAGATGGGAAGTACAGTGCCTGCACTCTGAAGGAGGGGTGTTAATGTTGCAGTTTAAAAACTGTAGTGTAAAGCACCCTTCTGGCAAGACAGTGATGGAGTGAATGATGGTGAAAGTTTTTCTTTTTCGGGCCACCCTGCCTTGGTGGGAATCGGCCAGTGGGATAATAAAATAAAAAATAAAAGAGATTCTTCCAAAACTCCTTTAGAGTCAATTGAGTTTCTGTGGTCACTTCAAAGCACCTTTTAAACATAGCTTTTGTGTACAGTTTCTTGAAGTTGGAAATGACCTGCTGGTCCATGGGCTGCAGGAGAGGAGTGGTATTAGGAGGCAAAAACTTGACCTTAATGAAACTCATGTCCCCACAAAGTCACTCTGACAAGTCTGTAGGATGACCAGGGGCATTGTCTAATACCAGGAGGCACTTAACCCTTTCAGGGTCCGTCCCGTAGATCTATGGCTTCACGTAGTGTCCAAACCGTATATCTACGCCAAAATTCTAGCGCCGCCAAATTTAGCGCGAAAGCGCTCATAGGCCTACATGTGAGAGAACGGGTCTGCGTGGTGGGTGTGCGCCATAAACAAAAAATCTAGGCGCCCGCATATCATTGTGGGAACGCCGGCTCAGTTACCCTTGTTCACCATGCCTTGTCGCAAGTCAGCTCTCACTCCCCGGAAAATTGGGGCTCTCCTCTTCCTATCTGATAGTTCTGACACTGATGGAAGTGGAAATGAAGATGAATTCTATGGCTTTGATCAGTTAGTGACCGAAAGGAATGACCAGGATATCGATAATAGCGCAGAAAACCCTGACGATCCTCAACCTTCTACCTCTGGTGTGGGCACTCGTGACTCACGGTCAGTTGTACCTCAATGCAAGAGAAAACTAATATTTTCGCGTGGCCAGGCCTCTGACTTCAGTAATGATGATGATAGTGATGTGGATTGTGATTTTATTGTGCTTGACGATCATTCGAGTAGTGATAGTGAGGAATCATATTCACCAGTGATGCGTTGGTATGTGCCCCTCCGCATGCGCTCGGGTAGTGTACTCTATGCTGTGCCCAGGGGATGGAGTACATCCCGGAGTACATCCCGTGGCCCTACACCAGGTTTAGATAGTGATAGTGAGGATGATGTGGCTACACTTGGCATGGATAAACCACAGGCATCAGTAGATGGTGGTATTGGTGATGGTAGTGGCACTGCCATGCGTGACTCACCAGCCCAGGCTGGGGCCCACGCTGCTGACTCAGTTCAAGGACAAAGCAGAGCGTCAGCCACCAGCCCACCACAACCACCCGCACAATCGGCCTATGATGTCCAGTATCCACCAGCAAACCGTATCTGGGATTGGCAGCAAAATCCCAATTTTGTTCTCAAGCCCCACCACTTTGATGACTCTCAAAGTGGAATTCTACCTACTTATCCCCTTGGAACCATGGCCAATGAACTGGAATTCTTTGAATTATTCTTTGACCAGCCATTGATGGAAACTATTGTCAGGGAAAGTAATAAGTATTTTGAGTACACCATGGCAAATACGATCATATCACCACAGTCAAGACTACACAGGTGGAAAGAGACGACTGTTGCAGAAATGTATTTGCTTTTTGCAACAATAATGCTTATGCCTCATGTCTATAAGCATAATATAAAAGCATACTGGTCCACAGATCGGCTAATTTCTACCCTGGTCTTCAGTGAAATCATCCCAGTGAACAGGTTTATCTTACTGTTACGTATGTTGCACTTCTCTGACAAAACCAGGCCTGACAGAAGTGACAGGTTATACAAGATTAGAAATGTTTTCATGTATCTCAAACAAAAGTTCAGCATATACTTTTATCCATTCAAGAATCTTGTAATTGATGAGTCTTTGATTTTGTTCAAAGGTAGACTGTCATTCAAGCAGTATATACCGAGCAAGAGGAAACGCTTTGGTATAAAACTGTTTGTACTCTGTGACTGTGACAGTGGCCTGGTGTTGGATATTGTTGTATACATGGGAAGTAAAACATTGAAAGATACCAAGATGTTATTGGGTATCTCAGGTGACGTAGTGAGAAACATGATGGCACCTTATCTTGGTAAGGGGCATACATTATATACCGATAACTGGTACACAAGCCCATTACTCAGTGATTTCATGCGAGTGAACAAGGCAGATGTGTGTGGCACAGTGCGTTCTAATCGTAAACATATACCCAGGCTCAACGCAGGTGCTCGTGGTGATGACGTGCAGGTGTTTACTGCCAATGACATCATGGCATTACAGTGGCATGACAAACGAGATGTCACATTGTTGACAACCATTAACCGTAATGAAATGCAAGACAGTGGCAAAGTTGATCGAGTGACTAATGAACGTATTCGAAAACCAGTGACAGTGATTGATTATACACAAAACATGCGCTTGATTGACAAATGTGACATGCAGATTGGTTTTGTTGATTGTGTTCGTAAGAGTTACAAGTGGTACGTGAAACTTTTCTTCCATCTCATGGACATTTCAATGCTCAATGCATATAATATGTACCAAATAAAGACTGGCAACAGACCACCGTATGGTGAATTTTGTTTGTCTGTTGTCAGACAACTCATAATGAAGTACGTACTAGGTAAGAACACCTGCTATACAACAAGGTCCTCGAATTACTCAGGATATACCCAAGCGTTTGAGGAGGGAAGGTGATCATTTCATAATACAGCTTCCTTCAACTCAGAAGAAATTTGCTCAGAAGAGATGCATCGTCTGTGCACAAACAAAACAACGGCAACAAAGACGCAAAGACACTCGGTTTATGTGTGAGGAATGTAAGGTGCCTCTGTGTATGGTGCCTTGTTTCAAGGAGTTCCACAAGCCCCAGCAGTTCTAAAACCATGTCCAGTGATTGTAAATATGTAAATATATGATAGAACATTAGTATTATACAAGATTTGTGCATGTTTATTGTAATAAACAACAGTGGTAAACAATAATATGATAATAACTTTAGTGCGGTTATTATGTTCAATACAGTGAGTTTATATATATACATTATATACAGTATTGGTCTCTCAGGCCCCAAATGTTTGTAGGAAAAGAAAAAAATTGGAAAAAAGAAAAAACTACAAAAACCGCTAAATAAAGTAATGCGCGTATGTGGAATTCGTCGATGTTGCCGCCACCACATCATTTTGGACAAACTTCTTGGCACTGTATCTCGGTAAATACTGATCAGAAAAAAAATGTTTTGTCTTATTACCTTCACAAAAATATGCTCTTTAATTCTGTAAGAATTTTTTTTTTTTTTTTTTTTTTTTTTTTTTTTTTTTTAAAATTTCTTCGACACTGGAGCACCACTTTAGATTTTGGCCTTGGACCCTGAAGGGGTTAAGGTCTAATTCCTTTTCAATTAGGTAATTTTTCACATTGGGAGCAAATGCATGGTGTAACCAGTCATAGAAAAAGTCCCTAGTGACCCATGCCTTACTGTTTGCCCTCCACAGCACACAAATTAGCCTTGAGGACATTCTTTTGCCTGAACGCGCTGGGAGTTTCTGAGTGATACACCAATAAAGGCTTCACTTTGCAATCACCACTAGCATTGGAACACATCAACAGAGTAAGCCTGTCTTTCATAGGCTTATGTCCTGGGAGTGCCTTTTCCTCCTGAGTAATGTAGGTCCTGCTTGGTAATTTCTTCCAAAACAGGCCTGTTTTGTCACAATTAAACACTTGTTCAGGTTTCAATCCTTCAGCCTCTATGTACTCCTTGAATTCATGCACATATTTTTCAGCCACTTTGTGGTCTGAATTGGCAGCCTCACCATGCCTAATCACACTATGTATACCAATACGATTCTTAAATCTTTCGAACCAACCTTTGCTGGCCTTAAATTCACTCACATCACCACTAGTTGCAGGCAATTTTTTTACCAAATCGTCATGCAACTGCCTAGCCTTTTCACAAACGATTGCTTGAGAGATGCTGTCTCCTGCTATCTGTTTTTCATTTATCCACACCAATAACAGTCTCTCAACATTTTCTAACACTTGCGGTCGCTGTTTCGTAATCACAGTTGCACCTTTTGCAAGAACAGCTTCCTTGATTGCCGTTTTCTTGCTCACTATAGTAGAGATGGTTGATTGGGGTTTACTATACAACCTGACCAGCTCCGACACACGCACTCCACTTTCGTACTTTGCAATTATCTCTTTTTTCATTTCAACAGTCATTAGCACCCTTGGTCTCGAAGGGTTGGCACTGGGAGCTTTCTTGGGGCCCATGGTGACTTATTTTGCAAAAACAGGCACCAAAAACAGTGATAATATGGATAATATGGAATGTACCGAATGTATCCTTAGATGCGCGCACACTGGCTGGCTTGTAAACACTGGCACACACTGGGCAGTTCAGGCCACACATGGACACGTCTCGTATGAACCACATCGCATACCGGGTTTTGTATCGGGAAGCGAGGCAAATTTTCTGCGATATAATGCATCGATTACCGGATTTATCGGATACTGATAGCATCGCGAACCGGGGGTCCACTGTACTTACAATTTGCATAGGTCCCGTAAATCTAGCTTTCAAGGTGTGGCCAGGTATAGGTTCCTGCACCAACACCTTGTCTCCTGGATAGAAGGAGCGGAATTGTGCATTTCTGTCATACCTCTGTTTCATCTTATTTTGAGCTGCTTTTAGGTTAGCCTTGGCTACTGACGTGCCACCTGCAACCTTGAAGACGGGTTGTAGAGTGTTAAGCTAACGTCTTCTCCCATCCAGCCTTCTTTGAGCACCCGAAGAGGACCTCGTACATTGTGCCCAAAGATCAGCTCAAACGGACGAAACCCGGTAGACTCTTGCACCGTTTCTCGTACTGAGAACAACAAAGGTAGTGATTCATCCCAGTCTGTAGGAAAATGCATGCAAAAAGTTCTCATCATGGTTTTTAACATCTGATGGAATCTTTCCAAGGTGCCTTGGGACTGAGGATGATAAGCAGTGGATAAGTTCTGGATTATCCCTAACCTAGTTAATGCTTCCCTAAATGCTTTGGCAGTGAAGTTAGTACCTTGATCACTTTGAATAGTTTTAGGAATGCTAAAACCAGAAATAAATCTTGTTAAAGCTTTGAGAATAGCTTTAGTATTAATAATGTGCATGGGAATTGCTTCAGGATATCTAGTTACTCTATCCATAATGGTAAATAAATACTGATTTCCTGACTTTGACCTAGGTAGTGGACCTACACAATCTATAATTAAATCTGCAAAAGGTTCTCCATCAGCAGGTATAGGTTGGAGAGGTGCAGGTTTAATGGAATGTCCAGGTTTCCCTACTTGCTGACATTCTCGGCAACACCGGATACGATTCTTCACATCCTGCTTTAATTTTGGCCAATAAAATTCTTTTGTAATTCTATATAATGTTTTAGTAATTTCTAAGTGACCTCCCAATGAAGTATTATGAGCTATATTCAATATTTGGGGTCTAAACTTTGTTGGAACTACTAACCTGTCAGACAATTGCCGGCCCTCTATCTCCTTACCAGTCTCAGTGCAGATCAAATAGTCATTTTTAAGTTTATACTTGACCGGATGATCCAAAGAGGATTTACTCATGGCTCCCTGAAAAGCGAAATTTAAAGAGGGGTCCTTTCGTTGTTCCTCCCGGAAGGACAGTCCCTCGGGCATGGAAACAGAGATATCTGGCAATCCTGCAACCTTGGAATAGGAAGGCTTGATCTGGGTCTGTTCACTTGATCTACGAGGCCCCGGCCGGTTTTCCTCGTAAAACAACGTGGCTATTTCGAGATCGGAGTCGTCCGAGGATAGGTCAACATTCTCGCCAGACAACCCTTGGGATGTTGCCTGAGTTATGGCCAACACCAGAGAAGAATTAATCATTATGGGTTCAGGACATACACTAGCAGTGATAATGTTATTACCCAGTAATAACATGGCATCTTTCATGGGGAATCCTTTGGATACACCCACAGTCAAGTACCCAGTGTAATATTTGCACTGTACATAAATTTTATGCAAAGGGACAGAATATATAGCTCCTCCAAATGATTCCAACAAAACAGAGGAATTTAAGAAGGTATTCTTTGAAAGGGGTAATATTCCCTCTCTTATAAGTGAGCAATATGCTCCAGTATCTCTAAAGGTTTTGACTTCAGTTGTTTTAGCATTTTCCTGATGGGAAATAAGACTTACAGTAATAAGGGGCTATCCCTTTTTCTACTTCTTTCAGGGACATGTTACTAGGGATATTAGAGATTTTCCCAATGGGTTGGGGTTTGTGGGAGCAGTTGGGATGGATGTGTCCTACTTTATTGCACAGGTAGCAGATGACAGGTTTGCCTTTAACTCCCTGCTGACGTTGCAACTGGTGTCTCTCTGGCTGGTGTCTTTCTGGATACTGTTGTCGAGTTGCACCATGTTGAGTAGTTTGTCTCTCACCAGGTGGACCATAAGTTGAGAAGCGTGGCTCACCAGATGACTTAGTTGGCTGATGTAGACGTTTTCCCTCCGGCTGGCACTTCATCCTCCAAGATTGACGATCTCTGCTCATGCCAGGCTGTTGAAAAGAGAGATGGGACCGCTCGGACAAGGAGCGGTTAGTTTCAAAGGTATCAGCCATCCTGGCTGCCTCCAATGCAGTGGTTAAGTCACGATCCTGCAGAAAGACTCGAACCTCTGGTCCCACAGACTCCAGCAGGTTGTCAGTCAGAATAAGCTGCGCAAGATCATCGAAGGTAGCAACACCACTTGCTTTATACCAGCTAGTAAAAGCTATGGTCTGCTGTCACACAAAATCAACCAGGGATTGACCAAGCTGTCATCTGCCTAACTTAAAGATCTTTCTGTATTTAGCTGGGATACATGTATATGCTCCCAAAACTGTGGTCTTCACTGCTTTATAATCGGAAAAATCAGTGTCATTTACCACTGACATAAATTCCTGTGCCTTACCAAACAATGCTGTGTGAACCAATGATGTCCAATGCTGTTCCGGCCACCTCAAGGCTCGAGCCTGATTTTCGAAAGCTTCGAAAAATTGTTTTGGTTCGGCCTCATTGAAGCGGGGGACAAGCTGTACTGCTTTCTGTAAACTAAAGTCATTTACAAGATACGAAAACTGCCTTCTTTCTTTTTTCCTATCTAACTTCTTTTGCAAATGCTCTCTGTTCCCTAGTCTGCTCAAGATTGATTTTTGCAAGTTCAAGTGCCAACGCCGCTGATTCACCTTGAGACAACCCTGCTGCAGTAAACTGACAATTTTGCTCCGTTGATGTATCATCTTCCTCCTGCGAGAACATAGTTTTATTCCTAGCTCCCGCAGAGGGAGGAGTCTGATGTGCCATCTCTTCTTTCCGAAGTTTGTCAGTGATCAGTGAACGCAGTTGCGCAGCTGTGAGAGTGCGTTCGTAATCAATGCCAATGGAATGAGCAATTTGCCAACAACGCTGTAGGGACAATTTAGGTAGGTTAAACAAAGTACAGTGGACCCCCGCTTAATAATCACCTCCCAATGCGACCAATTATGTAAGTGCATTATGTAAGTGCGTTTGTACGTGTATGTTTGGGGGTCTGAAATGGACTAATCTACTTCACAATATTCCTTATGGGAACAAATTCGGTAAGTACTGGCACCTGAACATACTTCTGGAATGAAAAAATATCGTTAACCGGGGGTCCACTGTATATGCCGACACCAGACATCCGACTCATCTAGGTGGCATACCCCAATATACAAGTTATTTGCTATGCACAGTACGATTGCAGAATACCCAAACGTAACACGTTAATTGCAGAACATCCTTAGCTATGCACAGTACGATTGCAGAATACGCATACGCTTACAAGGTGGATACGCAATAGCTAAGCTGACTGCAAAATCTTCACACCGAACAAGCTAGTAGCGAGCTGTTGAACGAACATACAATAGCAAGGCTGACCATAGCAAAGCAACTGACACCCAAAGTTTGTAAAGCGTTGGCAAAGCTAATGCAATGCCAGACAGCAAGCTACACAATGTTCCTGCTTCCAGCTTCACTCTAGGCTCAACTCTTTCTCTAAGTCCAGCTCCAGCTCTTGGACAGGCTACTCATATTACAACCCAGGAGTCCAAATGGCCTGTTATCCTGTGTGTAAAGGGAGCAAAATAAACACAGCAGAAAACTTTTGACTTACATTATCCTTCACCAATTTAGAACAGAAGTATGTACACTATATACACTATGTACAGCAATAGGTATTAGTGCACTCCACGGTAAGCAAGGCAGAATAGAAGCCACTAGAGAGCAGACCATGCTTCAACCAGCTCTAGAATGGGAATGACAAGGGCAGACAGGAGAGTGGTACCCACATAACCTCTGTGATTGCCAAAACCATCTTCTCATTGGCTGGAACCTGGGTACTGGTTAAACGATGGGGCCCCATCGTCAACCCTCAGTCCCCTGGTTCGCTGGTTGGGGGAGATAGCCTGTAAATGAGGGTGTGTTCATGTGCAGTTAGTTTAATATGTTTATTATGCACCCCATACCCATCCTGTGGGCGGTAGTCAAAAGATTACAGAGGTACATAATTGGTCCAGGGACTGGACTCCAA
>NC_091305.1:34735192-34775192 GCF_038502225.1 Cherax quadricarinatus
GTTTGTTTAAGTTATACATCTGTTTTTATAGTAGACAGTAATTTTACTCAAATTACAATAGTTTAAAAAATAAATATTGAAATTATATTATGGGAATATAACATTGTGAGTTATTCAAATTAGTTTACAGAATGAGAATGTTGCAACTGGGTGTAAGGCAGTATTGTTTTGGGTAGGTATTTATACTACAATGTAGTATTAATCGTAAATTGGACTGATGGTTAATATGGTGTTGAACAAAATTTAAGTAAGTAATATTAATTAAAATATATAAAAAAGAAATAATTTCTATTACAGGTATTAGATTTTTATTAACAACTATTAGGATTCAGTATTTCACTGGTAGTAATATTAGAGCTTATAAAGACAGTACAAAGTATTTAAAAGTATAGACCTACACTAAAAGAATATAGTGGTTAATTGTATAAAGTAGAATGGACTGATAGTAAATGTGATATTAAAACAAGGTTTTAGCAAGTACATAATGGTAATTAATAATATGTAAAAAATGTACAAAGGTGAAATGGACTGGTAGTAATGATGGTATTAAACAAATTTTTAGCAAGTACAGGTTGACCATCACTAATCTGGCATCACTGGGACTTGTAGTGTGCCAGATTAGTAAGTTTGCTGGATTACAGAGTGGTTAGGTTAGAATACACTTAATTAACCTATCACTAGAGACTTTATGCTACATCTTCCTCATTTTCATCACTGCTTTCTCCTCCACTGGCTTTCTGCTGTGGATTTACAACCATTTGCACAATTTCTGAGTCAGTATAATGATTTGAGTAAGTAGATGATGAAATTTGAAATTATGCTAGCTGAAATTAGTGCTGGATTACTGATGGAACCGGATAACTGATTGCCGGATTAGTGATGGCCGACCTTAATAGTAATTAATAGTATTTAAAAAAATGGGGTTGCAAAATGGACAGATAGTATTAATTAACACTTTCACTGTTTCGGTCGTATATATACGCCTTACAAGCCAATGTGTTTGATGTATATACAGCAGGGCCCCACTTATACGGCAGGTTAGGTTCCAGGCTACCGCCGTAAAGTGGAAACCGCCATAAAGTGGAACACCCTTTTTTTCCACTTATAAATGCATACAAACACTAGATAACAAGTTTACACTAACATATATTAAGTTAGCAATAGAACCAGGCATCAAAAAACAGTAAAAAAGTACAATACACACATAGTGCACTCATTACTTACCTTAAAATATTTATAGTCTTAATCTAGGGTGAGACAAGTAGTATTTATTGTAAGAAATCAAGTGTGGTATGTATGATAATCAGCCAGGCTACCTTACCAGGCCACCCCACCCACACATACTATTCTATGATATTTAAGCATCCCAGAGCGATAAAATGTATATACAGTTCACTCATTACTTACCTTAAAATATAGGGTGAGATGAGTAGTATTTATTGTAAAAAATCAAGTGTGGTATGTATGGTAGTCAGCCGGGCTACCATACCAGGCCAACCCACCCACATATATTATTATTATTTTTATTATCACACTGGCCGATTCCCACCAAGGCAGGGTGGCCCGAAAAAGAAAAACTTTCACCATCATTCACTCCATCACTGCCTTGCCAGAAGGGTGCTTTACACTACAGTTTTTAAACTGCAACATTAACACCCCTCCTTCAGAGTGCAGGCACTGTACTTCCCATCTCCAGGACTCAAGTCCGGCCTGCCGGTTTCTCTGAATCCCTTCATAAATGTTACTTTGCTCACACTCCAACAGCACGTCAAGTATTAAAAACCATTTGTCTCCATTCACTCCTATCAAACACGCTCACGCATGCCTGCTGGAAGTCCAAGCCCCTCGCACACAAAACCTCCTTTACCCCCTCCCTCCAACCTTTCCTAGGCCAACCCCTACCCCGCCTTCCTTCCACTACAGACTGATACACTCTTGAAGTCATTCTGTTTCGCTCCATTCTCTCTACATGTCCGAACCACCTCAACAACCCTTCCTCAGCCCTCTGGACAACAGTTTTGGTAATCCCGCACCTCCTCCTAACTTCCAAACTACGAATTCTCTGCATTATATTCACACCACACATTGCCCTCAGACATGACATCTCCACTGCCTCCAGCCTTCTCCTCGCTGCAACATTCATCACCCACGCTTCACACCCATATAAGAACGTTGGTAAAACTATACTCTCATACATTCCCCTCTTTGCCTCCAAGGACAAAGTTCTTTGTCTCCACAGACTCCTAAGTGCACCACTCACTCTTTTTCCCTCATCAATTCTATGATTCACCTCATCTTTCATAGACCCATCCGCTGACACGTCCACTCCCAAATATCTGAATACGTTCACCTCCTCCATACTCTCTCCCTCCAATCTGATATCCAATCTTTCATCACCTAATCTTTTTGTTATCCTCATAACCTTACTCTTTCCTGTATTCACCTTTAATTTTCTTCTTTTGCACACCCTACCAAATTCATCCACCAATCTCTGCAACTTCTCTTCAGAATCTCCCAAGAGCACAGTGTCATCAGCAAAGAGCAGCTGTGACAACTCCCACTTTGTGTGTGATTCTTTATCTTTTAACTCCACGCCTCTTGCCAAGACCCTCGCATTTACTTCTCTTACAACCCCATCTATAAATATATTAAACAACCACGGTGACATCACACATCCTTGTCTAAGGCCTACTTTTACTGGGAAAAAATTTCCCTCTTTCCTACATACTCTAACTTGTATCCTCTGTCCTTTACCAAGGATTCAGAAGTGATTCTAAAGAAATGTCTTTAGGTACACCGCAGGGAGGAGTTCTTAGTCCCATGCTATTTAATATTCTGATTAATGCTCTCCTAAATGCTCTACCTGCCTCACCTAAACATTTAGCTATAAGCTATGCTGATGATATCATGATCCATACAACAGGGCATAA
Organism: Cherax quadricarinatus; assembly: GCF_038502225.1. NCBI lineage: Eukaryota > Metazoa > Arthropoda > Malacostraca > Decapoda > Parastacidae > Cherax > Cherax quadricarinatus. The sequence continues at coordinate 34,738,123 of NC_091305.1, forward strand.
GAAGATGAATACCATTCTTAATGAAGTTCAAGCAATTTGTAATCGACTAGGCCTCATAATATCTTCCTCTAAAACTAAGATATTAACAAGCAAACGACATCCCCCACCCATCTATTTGCAGGGTGAAATCATTAGCTACGTTAAAACTTACAGATATCTTGGTGTAGATGTACCCTTTAACAAATCCACTATACCACAACTAAACAAGAAATGTAAAGCTAGGCTAAATGCTCTCAAAGCTGTTGCTGGCTACAATCCCAACTATGGTGCAAATGTGAGAATCGTGAGAATGATGTACATAGCCTATGTTAGGTCCTTAATTGATTATGCTGCTCCCATGTTAATATTAGCTAGAGAAAGTTCTCTCCGACCCTTGGAGTTAATGCAAAATGAAGCTCTCAGGATTATTCTTGGCTGTCCCAGATCTACAAAAGTTCTTAACATGAGGAAGGAGCTTGGTATTTCTAGTATCAGTGATAGGATTGTTGAAATTAACACTGTACTCGGTATTAGAATGTTGAGAAACGAACCAGACACTGTCACAGTGAATCTTACCAAGTGTCTAGAGGTAAATACACACAGATCTAAATGGATTGTGAAAACGTGCAATTGCATTAAGTTTTATAACCTGCATGAACTGTATCACTGTAGGCAACAAGAGCATTTCACCCCTCCATGGAAGATGTGTTCATTTAATATCACATACCTACAAGTCCCTCCCAAGAAGCTCATTGCTAGTAATCCCTTCCTTAAATCTCTTGTTAGAGCAACTGCTCAAGAAGAAATTTCTCACCTAGCTGGTAGTAACAAGTTATCACAAGTTATATACACTGATGGATCTAAACAGGAGTCTTCTGGCAGAGCTGCATCTGCTCTTGTTGCCACCTTCCTAGTTAAGAACAATAATAAATTTGTTGAGTTAGGCATAAGAATTAACAACTGGGCGTCTACACTGCAAACTGAATTGTTTGCAATCCTAATGGCGCTAAAGCTAACCTATGACACTGAGCTTGACTCTATCATCATTACTGATTCTATGTCATCATTGAAGGCTCTTGGCTCATATAATGACTCCAACAACATGCTCATTGGGGAAGCCAGGTATAGATACTCAAAAATTAGGGACAAAGGAATTAATGTACAATTGCTATGGATCCCATCACACATTGGATTACTCCTTCATGATAAAGTTGATATGTTAGCCAAGAAGAGTATCGAGAAGGAGAATGTAGAATATAACTTTGGTATAACTGTGTCTAGCATTAGGAATAATATTAGGAGAGAAGTAAATAATGAAAATGATTGTTATAGGAATGCAGTTAGAAGCCTGAGTAGATCTATAACCCACTATGATAACATGAACGTAGATAAGTATGTTTATGGAGCAACTTGCAATGTGAACAGACTGACTGATGTTGTAGTGGCCAGGCTTAGGCTTGGTTACAAGTACTTCTGGCAGTTTGGGAGACACACAGATGATGATCAAACTAAATGTAAATTATGTGATCAGGCATATGGTCACTCTCTTGAACACTATGTGCTTAATTGTCCACTTATTGAGGAATACAGAGACAGACAGTATAATAACCTATGTGACATGTCAAGATATCTTATTAATGAAAATAAGATAACAGATATACTAAGCAAATTTCCTAAATTTGCTTGTAACAGATAAGTGAACTATAGATATGTAGATATAAATCCATTTGTATTCCTGTTAACCCTTTGGGGCCTAGTTCCTAGGCCTTTTGTGTATCCATATGCTCTTGCGCTACCGTCCACAGGATGGATATGGGGTGCACAATAAACTAGCCACTTCGGTGGCAAAATCTAAATCTAATCTAACTTGAGCCTCACTATCCTCGTAAAAACTCTTCACTGCTTTCAGTAACCTACCTCCTACACCATACACTTGCAACATCTGCCACATTGCCCCCCTATCCACCCTGTCATACGCCTTTTCCAAATCCATAAATGCCACAAAGACCTCTTTAGCCTTATCTAAATACTGTTCACTTATATGTTTCACTGTAAACACCTGGTCCACACACCCCCTACCTTTCCTAAAGCCTCCTTGTTCATCTGCTATCCTATTCTTCGTCTTACTCTTAATTCTTTCAATTATAACTCTACCATACACTTTACCAGGTATACTCAACAGACTTATCCCCCTATAATTTTTGCACTCTTTTATCCCCTTTGCCTTTATACAAAGGAACTATGCATGCTCTCTGCCAATCCCTAGGTACCTTACCCTCTTCTATACATTTATTAAATAATTGCACCAACCACTCCAAAACTATATCCCCACCTGCTTTTAACATTTCTATCTTTATCCCATCAATCCCGGCTGCCTTACCCCCTTTCATTTTACCTACTGCCTCACGAACTTCCCCTACACTCACAACTGGCTCTTCCTGACTCCTACAAGATGTTATTCCTCCTTGCCCTATACACTAAATCACAGCTTCCCTATCTTCATTAACATTTAACAATTCCTCAAAATATTCCCTCCATCTTCCCAATACCTCTAACTCTCCATTTAATAACTCTCCTCTCCTATTTTTAACTGACAAATCCATTTGTTCTCTAGGCTTTCTTAACTTGTTAATCTCACTCCAAAACTTTTTCTTATTTTCAACAAAATTTGTTGATAACATCTCACCCACTCTCTCATTTGCTCTCTTTTTACATTGCTTCACCACTCTCTTAACCTCTCTCTTTTTCTCCATATACTCTTTCCTCCTTGCATCACTTCTACTTTGTAAAAACTTCTCATATGCTAACTTTTTCTCCCTTACTACTCTCTTTACATCATCATTCCACCAATCGCTCCTCTTCCCTCCTGCACCCACTTTCCTGTAACCACAAACTTCTGCTGAACACTCTAACACTACATTTTTAAACCTACCCCATACCTCTTCGACCCCATTGCCTATGCTCTCATTAGCCCATCTATCCTCCAATAGCTGTTTATATCTTACCCTAATTGCCTCCTCTTTTAGTTTATAAACCTTCACCTCTCTCTTCCCTGATGCTTCTATTCTCCTTGTATCCCATCTACCTTTTACTCTCAGTGTAGCTACAACTAGAAAGTGATCTGATATATCTGTGGCCCCTCTATAAACATGTACATCCTGAAGTCTACTCAACAGTCTTTTATCTACCAATACATAATCCAACAAAATACTGTCATTTTGCCCTACATCATATCTTGTATACTTATTTATCCTCTTTTTCTTAAAATATGTATTACCTATAACTAAACCCCTTTCTATACAAAGTTCAATCAAAGGGCTCCTATTATCATTTACACCTGGCACCCCAAACTTACCTACCACACCCTCTAAAAGTTTCTCCTACTTTAGCATTCAGGTCCCCTACCACAATTACTCTCTCACTTGGTTCAAAGGCTCCTATACATTCACTTAACATCTCCCAAAATCTCTCTCTCTCCTCTGCATTCCTCTCTTCTCCAGGTGCATACACGCTTATTATGACCCACTTCTCACATCCAACCTTTACTTTAATCCACATAATTCTTGAATTTACACATTCATATTCTCTTTTCTCCTTCCATAACTGATCATTTAACATTACTGCTACCCCTTCCTTTGCTCTAACTCTCTCAGATACTCCAGATTTAATCCCATTTATTTCCCCCCACTGAAACTCACATATATATTCTATTTGTTTATTTATTTATTAACAATTTGAGCACACATACAGAGGTACAAAAAAATACAGATAAGAGCAGCATGCCAAAGCCACTTACACTATGCATAGCATTACGGGCTGGCTTAAAATTAACTTAAGATTAACTAAGCAATGATGAAATCAGTGATAAAACATTAATGTAAACAGATTACTATAAAGCACAAGTGAGTATTACAAAGACAGGTCATATGGTTGCATTCAGTTAGGTAGTGATTTTGTTTGGTAGTGTATTTAAAAAATAATAAAGTTAGATTCGGTTTTAGGTTTAACATTTATGTGATATAATTGTGAGAAACATTTAAGATATACAATTTATAAGGTTCAGTTATTCAGTATTTATTTGGTTTTGGGTGAGTAAGTGATCTTTGAGAAGAGACTTGAATTTATAAACAGGTAGTGTTTCTTTTATATTTACAGGTAATGAATTCCAGATTTTAGGGCCTTTTATGTGCATTGAGTTTTTGCATAGCATGAGATGGACATGAGGAACATCAAAGAATGATCTGTGCCTTGTGTTATGGTCATGTGTTCTGTTGAGGTTGGCAAGGAGATGTTTGAGGGGAGGGTTAATATCAGAGTTAAGTGTTCTATGTATGTAATAGGTGCAGTAATAAGTATGGATGTTTTGTATGGTGAGTAGGTTTAGTGTATTGAATATTGGTGGAGTGTGCTGCCTGTAGTGAGAATTTGTTACCATTCTAACTGCAGCATTTAAGCATCCCAGAGCGATAAAATGTATATACAGTTCACTCATTACTTACCTTAAAATATTTGTAGTCTTAATGTAGGGTCAGGAGTAAGTAAATGAGATAAAATGAATAAATGAGAGAGAGAAAGAATGAGTACATGAGAGAGGACAGGCGCAGAGTTATGTAAACAAACCAGGCGAACGTAAGTTTTGTAAACAAACGAAGTGTACACGTCTGGTTTGTGTACAAGTTACATTGTGTACAGGTTGTCTCTACATTGATACGGTAGAATAAATAAAGAAGAACACTCCCATTCTCATGTAACATCATTTTGAGGAGAAATGAAGCTCTGAGTGAAGGCAATGGAAATAAGTCACACTGACTTTTTTGGGTTATCCTAGGTTCTCTACACATATGTTGTTATGTATGATAATCTATGTAACTATTTTTGTGTATACCTGAATAAACTTACATACATACGAAAGGAATAATTTTCTACAGTTACCCCCAGTAACACATTTTCTCTTATGTTAGATTAGAGAAAATGTTATTCTTGCCGTCACTTGTACAAGTTATCTGGCTCCCACATCTTATATTTATGTTTATTTATTCTAATGTGGGGTGTATTTATCATCTTTTTATGTTATGTATCGTGTTTATTATATAATTTTGAAAAAAATATCATGGATGGATTAATGAAAATGTGTATATTAACGTAATATACGACATTTAATGAGACTCGGTGAGTATTGTTATTATTATTATTATCACTTCTAATATGGCATCACTTGTGCAAGTCGTCTGCTACCACATCTCACATTTATGTTTATTTATTCTACTGTGGGGTGTATTTATCTTATTTATATGTTATGCATCGTGTTTATTATATAATTTTGAAAAAAATATCATAGATGGATTAATGAAAATGTGTATATTAACGTAATATACGACATTTAAATGACTCGATGATTATTATTATCATTACTAATATGACGTCTGGAGACATAAGACACTTACCGATTTTAATGTGTACCTGCATGCCAGCACAGTATGTAAGTTTATTTAGGTACAGGTATACATAAGTATAATTATCAGAGTACAGGAAGGCCCCGCTTTACGGCGTTTCACTTTACGGCATTCCGCTAATACGGTCATTTCAAATTATGACCAAAACTCGCTATACGGCTCCCCCACCTGACTTTCTAATACGGTCACCGCGCCCCACCTTGTTTGTTTACATTCTTCGTGAGCTCAGTAAGCACTAAGCCTCTCCATTTTGTCTGGAAACTCCAAAATTTCAAATGTTTTTAAAAGTTATTTCATATTTTATATATACTCTGATAATTATACTTATGTATACCTGTACTTAAATAAACTTACATACTGTGCTGGCATGCAGGTACACATTAAAATCAGTAAGAGTCTCTTATGTCTCCAGACGTCATATTAGTAATGATAATAATAATCATCGTCTCATTTAAATGTTGCATATTACGTTAAATACACATTTTCATTAATCCATCTATGATATTTTTTCAAAATTATATAATAAACACGATACATAACATAAAAAGATGATAAATACACCCCACAATAGAATAAATAAACATAAATATGAGATGTGGTAGCAGACGACTTGCACAAGTGACGCCATATTAGAAATGCTAATAATAATAATAATAATCACCGAGTCTTATTAAATGTTGTATATTACGTTAATATACACATTTTCATTAATCCATCCATGATATTTTTTCAAAATTATATAATAAACATGATACATAACATAAAAAGATGATAAATACACCCCACAATAGAATAAATAAACATAAATATGAGATGTGGTAGCAGACGACTTGCACAAGTGACGTTATATTAGAAATGCTAATAATAATAATAATAATAATCACCGAGTCTTATTAAATGTTGTATATTATGTTAATATACACATTTTCATTAATCCATCCATGATATTTTTTCAAAATTATATAATAAACACAGGGTGGATAGGGGGGCAATGTGGCAGATGTTGCAAGTGTATGGTGTAGGAGGTAGGTTACTGAAAGCAGTGAAGAGTTTTTACGAGGATAGTGAGGCTCAAGTTAGAGTATGTAGGAAAGAGGGAAATTTTTTCCCAGTAAAAGTAGGCCTTAGACAAGGATGTGTGATGTCACCGTGGTTGTTTAATATATTTATAGATGGGGTTGTAAGAGAAGTAAATGCGAGGGTCTTGGCAAGAGGCGTGGAGTTAAAAGATAAAGAATCACACACAAAGTGGGAGTTGTCACAGCTGCTCTTTGCTGATGACACTGTGCTCTTGGGAGATTCTGAAGAGAAGTTGCAGAGATTGGTGGATGAATTTGGTAGGGTGTGCAAAAGAAGAAAATTAAAGGTGAATACAGGAAAGAGTAAGGTTATGAGGATAACAAAAAGATTAGGTGATGAAAGATTGAATATCAGATTGGAGGGAGAGAGTATGGAGGAGGTGAACGTATTCAGATATTTGGGAGTGGACGTGTCAGCGGATGGGTCTATGAAAGATGAGGTGAATCATAGAATTGATGAGGGAAAAAGAGTGAGTGGTGCACTTAGGAGTCTGTGGAGACAAAGAACTTTGTCCTTGGAGGCAAAGAGGGGAATGTATGAGAGTATAGTTTTACCAACGCTCTTATATGGGTGTGAAGCGTGGGTGATGAATGTTGCAGCGAGGAGAAGGCTGGAGGCAGTGGAGATGTCATGTCTGAGGGCAATGTGTGGTGTGAATATAATGCAGAGAATTCGTAGTTTGGAAGTTAGGAGGAGGTGCGGGATTACCAAAACTGTTGTCCAGAGGGCTGAGGAAGGGTTGTTGAGGTGGTTCGGACATGTAGAGAGAATGGAGCGAAACAGAATGACTTCAAGAGTGTATCAGTCTGTAGTGGAAGGAAGGCGGGGTAGGGGTCGGCCTAGGAAGGGTTGGAGGGAGGGGGTAAAGGAGGTTTTGTGTGCGAGGGGCTTGGACTTCCAGCAGGCATGCTTGAGCGTGTTTGATAGGAGTGAATGGAGACAAATGGTTTTTAATACTTGACGTGCTGTTGGAGTGTGAGCAAAGTAACATTTATGAAGGGATTCAGGGAAACCGGCAGGCCGGACTTGAGTCCTGGAGATGGGAAGTACAGTGCCTGCACTCTGAAGGAGGGGTGTTAATGTTGCAGTTTAAAAACTGTAGTGTAAAGCACCCTTCTGGCAAGACAGTGATGGAGTGAATGATGGTGAAAGTTTTTCTTTTTCGGGCCACCCTGCCTTGGTGGGAATCGGCCGGTGTGATAATAATAAAAAAAAAAAAATAATAAACACGATACATAACATAAAAAGATGATAAATACACCCTACAATAGAATAAATAAACATAAATATGAGATGTCGTAGCCAGATAACTTGTACAAGTGATGCCAAGAATAACATTTTCTCTAATCTAACATAAGAGAAAATGTGTTACTGGGGGTAACTGTAGAAAATTATTCCTTTCGTATGTATGTAAGTAAGTTTATTCAGGAATACACAAATACAGTTACATAGATTATCATACATAACAACATATGTGTAGAGAACCTAGGATAACCCAAAAAAGTCAGAGTGACTTATTTCCATTGCCTTCACTCAGAGCATCATTTCTTCTTAAAATGATGTTACATGAGAATGGGAGTGTTCTTCTTTATTTATTCTACCGTATCAATGTAGAGACAACCTGTACACAATGTAACTTGTACACAAACCAGACGCGTACACTTCGTTTACAAAACTTACCTTTGCCTGGTTTTTTTACATAACTCTGCGCCTGTCCCCTCTCATGTACTCATTCTTTCTCTCTCTCATTTATTCGTTTTATCTCATTTACTTACTCCTGACCCTACATTAAGACTACAAATATTTTAAGGTAAGTAATGAGTGAACTGTATATACATTTTATGGCTCTGGGATATATCATGGAATATATGTGTGGGTGGGTTGGCCTGGTATGGTAGCCCGGCTGACTACCATACATACCACACTTGATTTTTTACAATAAATACTACTCATCTCACCCTATATTTTAAGGTAAATAATGAGTGAACTGTATATACATTTTATCGCTCTGGGATGCTTAAATATCATAGAATTGTATGTGTGGGTGGGGTGGCCTGGTATGGTAGCCTGGCTGACTACCATACATACCACACTTGATTTCTTACAATAAATACTACTTGTCTCACCCTAGATTAAGACTATAAATATTTTAAGGTAAGTAATGAGAGGGGCTGGATTTGAGAGGGACCTGACCTCTCAACATCTGAGTTCTTACCTCTCCTAGTGGCCTACGTCTCACCTCTTGGCGCTATAAAAAGCTCCATCCTGTCACTTCTTCTCCATATTGTTTCATACTATGGAACAATGCTCTTCTCCAGACTGAGGGACTGACCACCTCAAAACTTTAAGGGTGATGGACTGATTACATCGTCTTCAAGTATCTTCTGCTTCTATCAACTTTTCTGTACTTGACTGAAGAAGCCTACTGTGTAGGCGAAACGTTTCACAATAAAGATACCTAACTGTTGCATATGTGTCTTACCTAACAGCCTGTCGGTATTTTATACCATTTTAATGTACAATCAAAAGTACCTTGAAATTGAGCTCAAAGTAGCAGTAATGTTCGGTTTTTACCAAAGTTCAAAAGTAAACAAAACATGCCATGCATCCAATACACGTCAACTGGTGAGTCTAATATTCTTTCACAAGTGCGCTGATATTATTTATACCATTTCTACACTAATGCAGTATTCAGTATAGCAGTAAATCTTCTGTTTTTTGTGAGAATAAAAATTCAAAGTGGAAAGCAAAAGGAATGTAAGAGGGGCATGGGGACGTGACTGATGAACAGAGGAAATGTTATTTTAGTGCCAGGAATGTCTGTCTTGTTTATTCTGGACCCTGTCTGGAAAATGGCATCCTTTGAAATTTGTGTGAAATTGGCAAAATTGCTAATTTCTAACCACTTTATTGGATAGTTGAAATTGGTAAATGGGTGGTTTCTTGTACTCATTCAAGAGAAAAAAATGGAATTCTAGCGAAATTGTTATGATTTTTGTCGACTAGTACACTGGAATTGGCCAAAAATAGGGCTCAAAGTGGGCAAAATTGCCAATGCGTAAACATCGAGATCACTAACTTCGCGAGAGCATAATTCCGTAAGTTTTCCATCAAATTTCATACTTTTGGTGTCAATATGACTGGGAAAAGATTTTCTATCTTTTCATAAGAAAAAATAATTTTTTTTTTTCCGAAAAATTTTTGACCCTGAGAACAAGTTTAGGAGAGGGCCTCTTGACCCTGAAAGGGTTAAAATACCCATTTCATGTAGGTTTTGAATCGTTGTCCTAAATGTCATTTTATGTTAAAAATTTTCCTGAGAATGTAATTTATTTATTTATTATTATCATGCTTTATACTACAGTTTTCATCCACTGTCGTGTACATATATTTGTTATACAATGTTCTTGATAATAACTTTCACTGGTATTCTTTGTCTGTCCTTTATATTTTTGTATACATTTACAGAATGTGGAATGTTTTTCACGTTTTTTGTTGTTAGCCTTAGGTAAGGACTAAGGTTGTCTAAAATGTTCTACATAACCAGCTTCTTTCTGATTTTGTAAAAACTATGTATTATTTGGAAATAATATATTTATATATTTGACTTCTATATTTTATACATTTATTTATTTATTTGTAGTCTTCAGCTGTCTGGCAGTTGCCCTATCTTTGTCAACTTGTTTTGTATCCTTTCTAAAGGGGTAATACAGGTGCTCTGCACAAGGGGATGAAGTATGTGATCCCACAGCTTTCATTGCATCTAATTTCCTTTGGAGTTCTCTCATTCCATTTGCTATAATCTCTACTAATCTTTGCTAATTGCTTCTTTCACCCCTCCTGGCAGTGTGCTTGGTTGGGTTTACAGAGGTCGATTCATGTTTCCTGGCACAGCCTTTTACCTCCTGTTGACTATTTTCACCAATTCCTGGCTTCCAGGTCTTGATCAAATATTGTCTAGTAACTGTATGTACAGTGGACCCTTGACCAACGATGGCATCGTATAACGTTAAATCCGACTAGCGATACATTTTAATGCAAAAATTTTGCCTCGACTAGTGCTAAAAAACTCGACTAACGCGATTCGTTCCGTTCGAGATGCGTCCACGTGTGGCCTGAGTGCGCCTCACTTGTCCCGTGGGTGCCAGGATTTACAAGCCAGCCACCACGGTCGCATCCAAACATACAATCGGAACATTTCATATTACAGCGTTTTACAATCAGAACATTTCATATTACAGCATTTTTAGTGATTGCACCTGCAATTAAAATAAGTCACCATGGGCCCTGTGATAAAAAGGGTGAGAATTAGTATGGAAATTAAGAAAGATTTTGAAGGGTTTGGGGCTAATCCTGAGATGCCTACGCCAGTTGTGGAATCCATTGTGCCTACTTCAAAGATTAAGGAAATGTGTGCAAAGTGGGTTGAACTGCAAACCTTTATGGATGAAAATCACCCTAACACAGCTATTGCAAGCTGTGCTGGTGACTATTACAATGACAATGTTATGGCCCATTTTAGACAATTCTTAAAGGAACGGTAGGTACGGAGCTCTATGGACAGATATGTTGTTCGACAGAGGTCCAGTGACTCTCAAGCTGGTCCTAGTGGCATTAAAAGAAGAAGGGAAGTAACCCCGGAAAAGGACTTGACACCTCAGGTCCTAATGGAAGGGGATTCCCCTTCTAAACACTAACACCATCCACACACTCCCCTCCTCCCATCCCATCAATCATCACCAGATCTTCAATAAAGGTAAGTGTCATGTAATTGTACATGTCTTCTTCAGTTTGTGTGTATTAAAATTAATATTTCATGTGGTAAATTTTTTTTTTTCAATACTTTGGGGTGTCAGGAACGGATTAATTTGATTTCCATTATTTCTTATGGGGAAAATTAACTTGACTAACACTAATTTCGACTAACGATGAGCTCTCAGGAACGGATTAATATCGTTGGTTGAGGGTCCATTGTATATCATTTGTCTTCACCACCTCTGCATTTGTTCATGATACTGTTCATAACTCTAAAGCTAGAAAAATACTTTGCCTCATCTGTGTTTTTATTTGCCACCTATGTCGCCTGGCTCTCTTCTCACATGTTGCAAAGAGTTTGTTCCTATATGAGAATTTTTCATGTCATGATCATGTTAATCCCAGTGGTCCTCCTCTCTTCTAGTGTTACTAATTTGAGTGTGTGTGTGTGTGTGTGTGTGTGTGTGTGTGTGTGTGTGTGTGTGTGTGTGTGTTTGTGTGTGTGTGTATTCACCTATTTGTGATTGCAGAGGTCAAGTCATAGCTCCTGGCCCTGCCTCTTCAATGGTCACTACTAGGTCCTCTCTCTCCCTGCTCCATCAGCTTAATCATACCTCATCTTAAAACTGTGTATGGTTCCCAACTCCACTACATCACTTTCCAGACTTTTCCACTTCCTGACAACTCTATGACTGAAGAAATACAGTGGACCCCTGGTTTACGATATTTTTTCATTCCAGAAGTATGTTCAGGTGCCAGTACTGACCGAATTTGTTCCCATAAGGAATATTGTGAATTAGATTAGTCCATTTCAGACCCCCAAACATACACGTACAAACGCACTTACATAAATACAGTGGACCCCCGCATAGCGACCTTAATCCGTGCAAGAGGGCTGGTTGTTATGCGAAATGTTCGGTATGCGAATGAATTTTCCCCATAAGAAATAATGGAAATCAAATTAATCCGTGCAAGACACCCAAAAGTATGAAAAAAAAATTTTTACCACATGAAATATACATTTTCCTACACACAAAGAGAAGGATACATGCACAATAGTAGAGTAGTACATGCACAATATATATTGTGCATGTTCTACTCTACTTAATGAAGAATAAATGACACTTACCTTTATTGAAGATGCAGCAATGACTGATGAGACACTGTGTCCTGGGAGTGCCTTTTCCTCCTTAGTACTGTAGGTCCTGTTTGGCATTTTCTTCCAGAACAGGCCTTATCACACTGTGTATGCCACTACGATTCTTAAATCTCTCAAACCAACCTTTGCTGGCTTTAAATTCACCAATATGAGCACTAGTTCCAGGCATTTTTCCCTGTTCACCTGGGTGTTAGTCGACTGGTGTGGGTTGCATCCTGGGAGACAAGATTAAGGACCCCAATGGAAATAAGTTAGAGTCCTCGATGATGCACTGACTTTCTTGGGTTATCCTGGGTGGCTAACCCTCCGGGGTTAATTGTTTCTCGGTAATTGTTTCATGTTAAGCCACACCAACAACACACTCTCCACATCTTCGAGTAATACAGCTGATGGTGGTGCAGCAACAACAACAGCTGTGGTGCAGCTGACCATGGTGCAGCAGCAGCTGGGTGCAGCTGCAGCTGTGGTGCAGCAGCAGCTGTGGTGCAGCAGCAGCTGACTGATCCAGCAACAGCTGACTGGTCCAGCAACAGCTGACTGATCCAGCAACAGCGATTCTTAAATCTCTCAAACCAACCTTTGCTGGCTTTAAATTCACCAATATGAGCACTAGTTCCAGGCGTTTTTCCCTGTTCACCTGGGTGTTAGTCGACTGGTGTGGGTTGCATCCTGGGAGACAAGATTAAGGACCCCAATGGAAATAAGTTAGACAGTCTTCTATGACACTGACTTTTTTGGGTTATCCTGGGTGGCAAATCCTCTGGGGTTAATTGTTTCTTGGTATTCTCAATAAGCCACACCAACAACGGTGCTACAGCAGCACCAGCAGCTGACGGTGGTACAGCAGCAACAGACGATGCTACAGCAGCAACAGACGATGCTACAGCAGCAGCAGACAATGCTACAGCAGCAGCAGACGATGCTACAGCAGCAGCAGACGATGCTACAGCAGCAGCAGATGATGCTACAGCAGCAGCAGACGATGCTACAGCAGCAGCAGACGATGCTACAGCAGCAGCAGACGATGCTACAGCAGCAGCAGACGATGCTACAGCAGCAGCAGACGATGCTACAGCAGCAGCAGACGATGCTACAGCAGCAGCAGACGATGCTACAGCAGCAGCAGACGATGCTACAGCAGCAGCAGACGGTACTACAGCAGCAGCAGCAGCTGACGGTGGTACAGCAGCAACAGACGATGCTACAACAGCAGCAGACGATGCTACAGCAGCAGCAGACGGTACTACAGCAGCAGCAGCTGTACCACCAATAGTAGCGATGGTTGATTGGGGTTTATTATACAACCTGGCCAGCTCGGAGACACGCACTCCACTTTCATACTTATCAATGATCTTTTTCTTCATCTCTATAGTAATTCTCACCCTTATTGCTGTAGGGTTGGCACTAGAAGCTTTCTTGGGGCCCATGGTCACTTATTTTCCAGAAAAAATCACCAAAAACACTGTAATAATACGAAATGTTCCGATTGTATGCTTGGATGTTACCGCGGAGGCTGGCTGGTAAACAATGCCACCGGCGGAACATGCGAGCGTGGCTCAGGCCGCACATTGGACGCGTCTCGGACGAAGGGCGGTGAGCAGGTTTTTGGGCGGTATGCGAGGCAAAATTTTTGCGATCAAAGCGTCCGGTATGCGGATTGTACGGTATGCGATGCGTACGGTATGCGGGGGTCCACTGTTCACTTACATAATTGGTCGCATTGGGAGGTGATCGTAAAGCGGGGGTCCACTGTACTTCCTAAAATCCCTTTGACTCATCAGAGTCTTCAGCTTCCAGTTGTGACCCCTTGTTTCTGTGTTGCATCTCTGGAACATCCTGTCTCTGTCCACCTTGTTAATTCCTTGCAGTATTTTATATGTTGTTATCATCATCAAGAAACTCAACAGCGGCAGCGGCAGCAGCGACTTCCAAGCTCCGTACTTTTCTCCAACTATCAGAGCTACCAATGCTCCTATGATGACCTAGTTACAAGCAAAACTGCACTACCCAACGTAGCACCCAGAATGACCAAAGATTACCAACAGTGAAACCTACAAATCGAAAATAATAGATCAAAGGAAGACTGCCCACAAACCGAAAGCAACACCCCGCTGCCAGCCAAACAATGTAACCCTAAGCTTTGTATAACTACAACTTCTTAACTACAACAATTCCTGTAGTATTATGAGACGCAATCTAAGAGGAAACAGCACCAAGGCCAGCAAGAAAACACCGAAAAATCAACTATTCAACAAGTGTAGCCAGGAGGACGCCGGCCCAGCAACCACCCCACTCACCACCGCTCAAGGCGACACCACAACAATAACAACAAACATGGCTGCCACCAGCCCATCCTCCCCTCTCTTCCCCGGATTCAACCTACCAAGTAGTCTCTCAGGTATGACCAACGATCCAGATACCCTAAAGACATGCATCTCCAACTTAGTTATTGAAAATATGAATCTTCGAGAGACGCTAACAAAACAAGACACCAGGATGACACAACTCGAGAACAAAATCCTCAGTCTTGAACAAAAGTTATCAACACCAGGAATGACTAACTGTGACAAGACCATCCAAACAGTCATAGATAGCCATACCCAACAAATAATATCTCTTAATACAAAGGTTGAAGAAGCAGTAAAAGAATGGAAGAACAACTTAGATAACCAGTTCAGTGATTACTTTGCTCTCCAAGAAGATAAAACTGAACAAGATAAACTATCGGACGCAGTAATAGTTAACAGTCCACTTTTTCCCAGTGATATGAACCAAACAAACAGTAAAGAAATTACTCTGCAGATCATAAAGGACCAAACAAGTGTTATTGTACCAGAGTCTGAAATAAAAGAAGCCAGGTTACTAGGATCCCATGGTAGAAAAAGTGTTATGCTTAGATTCCACTCACATGACAGGAAAAAAGACTTAATTATTGCATCTATTAAAGTAAAGAAAGAGGCATACATAAACGAGTGTCTTACCAAAAAACGTCAGAACCTCCTGTATAGAGTCAGAAAACTTAAGCGGGAGAATAACGACACAATACACCAATGCTTCACACGGGATGGGAAAATTCTTGTTAGGAAAACAAATGTAGGTCAACTGTACACAATCACGAACGAGAATGATCTATCACGATTTCTCAGGGATACTAATCTTACAGAGAATAACTAAACAATGTCCAGCTTAAAAGCCTACGTAGTGTAGTGTATGTTTTGCTCCATTATTGTTCAAATTTCATTGTACAATCTCTTAGTAATTAAATAATCAACTACCTCATTTTGTGATTTTACTAGTAAGCATAAGTCACCTTATGTAATTTTCTTATTTACTATTGTTTGCTTAAACATTAGCTGAATTGATACTTTCTCTGTCCATATTACTACCTCATATTTTTTTTAAATACTATCAATTGATATTACTTACTAAAATTAATAATTATCATTTTTACTATAATTTCAATTTACTCTTAACATTTTTGACATTTAATAACCATTACTTGTCTAATTACCTTTACCTGTTTTAATACCACATTTACTATCTTAGAGTACTCTTAATTACCTTGTACTACCATATAACCTCTAGTGAATATTGAATGAAATAAACATTACTTTTTCACTTTTTTTGTAATCATTATTACTTACTAAAATTTTATTAAACACCATATTTACTACCAGTCAATTTTACTTTTGTCATTAAACATTATTTTATACTTCCCATAACATTTTATTGCCAAATTTTCAAGTTTGTATATTCAACTCCAACCTTTATATTATCCTTTGTACCTGTGTACCTGTCTACCATCTTACTATCATATTATAACCAAGACATTACCATTGTTATTTTTTACTATTATTCTTTTGGTACTTTAATTGTGAATTTTATTTTGTCAATTTAAATCTAGTTATACTCTTGATCTTGTCAACAACCTATACCAGACTCTAGTGCAATTGCAAGTACCATTTCAATTTGTGTTTTTATATTATAAGTTTATATTATAATTTCTACTCTAAGATTGCTTTCATATCTTAGTGACTATATTGTGTGTGCAATTAGTGTATATTTCAATTATATTATTGTTCAAGGCCCTTAACTATCTTTTGCTAACTAGTACCAACTACCTCATATATCTTTTTTTTTTTTTTTTTTATACTTTTTTATTCTTTTGCTACCTTAACTTGTATATTTTATCTTGTCAATTTAAATCTAGTTATACTCTAATTCTTGTAAACAACTTATATAACACCTTAGTGCAATTACAATTGAGAGTCTTGTGCCTTTTTTATATTATTAGATTAAACTCAGTTGTACTATAGTCAATACCAAATTCATTATATTAGACCATATTGCAATTACTAGTGAGAGACTGGTGCTATTTTTAATTTGTATTTTTATATTATTAGATTAAATCTAGTTGTACTATAGCTCATTCTAGCTCAAAACACAGACTCCACAAAAGTCATTATATTAGACCTTAGTGCAATTACAAGTGAGAGTCTTGTTCTATTTTAAATTTGTATTTTTATATTACTAGTTTATACCTAGTTGTACTTTAGTTCATTCCAGCACAACACATAGACAACATCAACTTCATTATGTGTAGTAGTGACTATACTCTATATGACCAAAATACTTTAGCTATATACTTATCCAAGCTTCCCACCACTACAGATATCAGTACTAGAACTCAACACATAACTCAGGATATAAATAACCAGTAGTAGTAAATAACCAGCAGTAGTAGGTTGGTAGACAGCAACCACCCAGGGAGGTACTACCGTCCTGCCAAGTGAGTGTAAAATGAAAGCCTGTAATTGTTTTACATGATGGTAGGATTGCTGGTGTCTTTTGTCTGTCTCATAAATATGCAAGATTACAGGCATGTCTTGTTACTTCTACTTACACTTAGGTCACACTACACATACATGTACACGTTTATTTATACACACTCATCTGAGTTTTCTTTGATTTTATCTTAATAGTTCTTGGTCTTATTACTTTTCCTTTTATATCCATGGGGAAGTGGAATAAGAATCTTTCCTCCGTAAGCCATGCGTGTTGTAAAAGTCAACTAAAATGCCGGGAACAATGGGCTAGTAACCCCTTTTCCTGTAAAGATTACTAAAAAGAATAAGAAGAAGAAAATTGTCAAAGTGGGAAGTCTGAATGTGCGTGGATGTTGTGCAAATGATAAGAAAGAGATGATTGTGGATGTTATGAATGAGAAGAAACTGGATGTCCTGGCTTTAAGTGAAACAAAGCTGAAGGGGGTGGGAGAGTTTCAATGGAGAGGAATAAATGGGATTAGGTCAGGGGTTTCAAATAGAGTTAGAGCTAAAGAAGGAGTAGCAATAATGTTGAAGAATAAGCTATGGCAGGAAAAGAGGGACTACAAATGTATAAATTCAAGGATTATGTGGAGTAAAATAAAGATTGGATGTGAAAAGTGGGTTATAGTAAGCGTGTATGCACCTGGAGAAGAGAGAAGTGTAGAGGAGAGAGAGATTCTGGGAAATGTTGAGTGAATGCGTGGGGAGTTTTAAATCAAGTGTGAGAGTAATGGCGGTTGGGGATTTCAATGCTAAAGTGGGTAAAAATGTTATGGAGGGAGTACTAGGTAAATTTGGGGTGCCAGGGGTAAATGTAAATGGGGAGCCTTTAATTGAGCTATGTGTAGAAAGAAATTTGGTAATAAGTAATACATATTTTATGAAAAAGAGGATAAATAAATATACAAGGTATGATGTAGCACGTAATGAAAGTTTGTTAGATTATGTATTAGTGGATAAAAGGTTGATGGGTAGGCTCCGGATGTACATGTTTATAGAGGGGCAACTGATATATCGGATCATTATTTAGTTGTAGCTACAGTTAGAGTAAGAGGTAGATGGGAAAAGAGGAAGGTGGCAACAACAAGTAAGAGGGAGGTGAAAGTGTATAAACTAAGGGAGGAGGAAGTTCGGGCGAGATATAAGAGACTATTGGCAGAAAGGTGGGCTAGTGCAAAGATGAGTAGTGGGGGGGTTGAAGAGGGTTGGAATAGTTTTAAAAATGCAGTATTAGAATGTGGGGCAGAAGTTTGTGGTTATAGGAGGGTGGGGGCAGGAGGAAAGAGGAGTGATTGGTAGAATGATGAAGTAAAGGGTGTGATAAAAGAGAAAAAGGTAGCTTACGAGAGGTTTTTACAAAGCAGAAGTGTTATAAGAAGAGCAGAGTATATGGAGAGTAAAAGAAAGGTGAAGAGAGTGGTGAGAGAGTGCAAAAGGAGAGCAGATGAAAGAGTGGGAGAGGCACTGTCAAGAAATTTTAATGAAAATAAGAAAAAATTTTGGAGTGAGTTAAACAAGTTAAGAAAGCCTAGGGAAAGTATGGATTTGTCAGTTAAAAACAGAGTAGGGGAGTTAGTAGATAGGGAGAGGGAGGTATTAGGTAGATGGCGAGAATATTTTGAGGAACTTTTAAATGTTAAGGAAGAAAGGGAGGCGGTAATTTCATGCACTGGCCAGGGAGGTATACCATCTTTTAGGAGTGAAGAAGAGCAGAATGTAAGTGTGGTGTAGGTACGTGAGGCATTACGTAGAATGAAAGGGGGTAAAGCAGCTGGAACTGATGTTATCATGACAGAAATGTTAAAAGCAGGGGGGGATATAGTGTTGGAGTGGTTGGTACTTTTGTTTAATAAATGTATGAAAGAGGGGAAGGTACCTAGGGATTGGCGGAGAGCATGTATAGTCCCTTTATATAAAGGGAAAGGGGACAAAAGAGATTGTAAAAATTATAGAGTAATAAGTTTACTGAGTATACCAGGAAAAGTATACGGTAGGGTTATAATTGAAAGAATTAGAGGTAAGACAGAATGTAGGATTGCGGATGAGCAGGGAGGCTTCAGAGTGGGTAGGGGATGTGTAGATCAAGTGTTTACATTGAAGCATATATGTGAACAGTATTTAGATAAAGGTAGGGAAGTTTTTATTGCATTTATGGATTTGGAAAAGGCATATGATAGAGTGGATAGAGGAGCAATGTGGCAGATGTTGCAAGTATATGGAATAGGTGGTAAGTTACTAAATGCTGTAAAGAGTTTTTATGAGGATAGTGAGGCTCAGGTTAGGGTGTGTAGAAGAGAGGGAGAATACTTTCCGGTAAAAGTAGGTCTTAGACAGGGATGTGTAATGTCACCATGGTTGTTTAATATATTTATAGATGGGGTTGTAAAAGAAGTAAATGCTAGGGTGTTCGGGAGAGGGGTGGGATTAAATTATGGGGAATCAAATTCAAAATGGGAATTGACACTGTTACTTTTTGCTGATGATACTGTGCTTATGGGAGATTCTAAAGAAAAATTGCAAAGGTTAGTGGATGAGTTTGAGAATGTGTGTAAAGGTAGAAAGTTGAAAGTGAACATAGAAAAGAGTAAGGTGATGAGGGTATCAAATGATTTAGATAAAGAAAAATTGGATATCAAATTGGGGAGGAGGAGTATGGAAGAAGTGAATGTTTTCAGATACTTGGGAGTTGACGTGTCGGCGGATGGATTTATGAAGGATGAGGTTAATCATAGAATTGATGAGGGAAAAAAGGTGAGTGGTGTGTTGAGGTATATGTGGAGTCAAAAAACGTTATCTATGGAGGCAAAGAAGGGAATGTATGAAAGTATAGTAGTACCAACACTCTTATATGGATGTGAAGCTTGGGTGGTAAATGCAGCAGCGAGGAGATGGTTGGAGGCAGTGGAGATGTCCTGTCTAAGGGCAATGGGTGGTGTAAATATTATGCAGAAATTTCGGAGTGTGGAAATTAGGAGAAGGTGTGGAGTTAATAAAAGCATTAGTCAGAGGGCAGAAGAGGGGTTGTTGAGGTGGTATGGTCATTTAGAGAGAATGGATCAAAGTAGAATGACATGGAAAGCATATAAATCTATAGGGGAAGGAAGGAGGGGTAGGAGTCATCCTCGAAAGGGTTGGAAAGAGGGGGTAAAGGAGGTTTTGTGCATGAGCGTATTAGATAGGAGTGAATGGAGGCGAATGATACTTGGGACCTGACGATCTGTTGGAGTGTGAGCAGGGTAATATTTAGTGAAGGAATTCAGGGAAACCGGTTATTTTCATATAGTCGGACTTGAGTCCTGGAAATGGGAAGTACAATGCCTGCACTTTAAAGGAGGGGTTTGGGATATTGGCAGTTTGGAGGGATATGTTGTGTATCTTTATACGTATATGCTTCTGAACTGTTGTATTCTGAGCACCTCTGCAAAAGCAGTGATAATGTGTGAGTGTGGTGAAAGTGTTGAATGATGATGAAAGTATTTTCTTTTTGGGGATTTTCTTTCTTTTTTGGGTCACCCTGCCTCGGTGGGAGACGGCCGACTTGTTGAAAAAAAAAAAATAAATATTTTTTTATTATTTTTTATTATCACACTGGCCGATTCCCACCAAGGCAGGGTGGCCCGAAAAAGAAAAACTTTCACCATCATTCACTCCATCACTGTCTTGCCAGAAGGGTGCTTTACACTACAGTTTTTAAACTGCAACATTAACACCCCTCCTTCAGAGTGCAGGCACTGTACTTCCCATCTCCAGGACTCAAGTCCGGCCTGCCAGTTTCCCTGAACCCCTTCATAAATGTTACTTTGCTCACACTCCAACAGCACGTCAAGTATTAAAAACCATTTGTCTCCATTCACTCCTATCAAACACGCTCATGCATGCCTGCTGGAAGTCCAAGCCCCTCGCACACAAAACCTCCTTACCCCCTCCCTCCAGCCTTTCCTAGGCCGACCCCTACCCCGCCTTCCTTCCACTACAGACTGATACACTCTTGAAGTCATTCTGTTTCGCTCCATTCTCTCTACATGTCCGAACCACCTCAACAACCCTTCCTCAGCCCTCTGGACAACAGTTTTGGTAATCCCGCACCTCCTCCTAACTTCCAAACTACGAATTCTCTGCATTATATTCACACCACACATTGCCCTCAGACATGACATCTCCACTGCCTCCAGCCTTCTCCTCGCTGCAACATTCCTCACCCACGCTTCACACCCATATAAGAGCGTTGGTAAAACTATACTCTCATACATTCCCCTCTTTGCCTCCAAGGACAAAGTTCTTTGCCTCCACAGACTCCTAAGTGCACCACTCACTCTTTTTTCCTCATCAATTCTATGATTCACCTCATCTTTCATAGACCCATCCGCTGACACGTCCACTCCCAAATATCTGAATACGTTCACCTCCTCCATACTCTCTCCCTCCAATCTGATATTCAATCTTTCATAACCTAATCTTTTTGTTATCCTCATAACCTTACTCTTTCCTGTATTCACCTTTAATTTTCTTCTTTTGCACACCCTACCAAATTCATCCACCAATCTCTGCAACTTCTCTTCAGAATCTCCCAAGAGCACAGTGTCATCAGCAAAGAGCAGCTGTGACAACTCCCACTTTGTGTGTGATTCTTTATCTTTTAACTCCACGCCTCTTTCCAAGACCCTCGCATTTACTTCTCTTACAACCCCATCTATAAATATATTGATGAGATTAAGACACATGTGCAACATCTGGGTATCTTTATTGTAAACGTTTCGCCATGCAGTGGCTTTATCAATACAAATTCTAGGACATAACTTGAAGACAGTAGAACTATGTACAGAAGATGAGGTAATCAGTCCCTCAACCTAGGAGTAGGTGCAAAGAGCACCATAGTCGTGGAGATTCTGAAGCAGAAGAAAGGAGCCTGGCGCTTATATAGTAACGTCAGGTGTAGCAGACGAGGGCATATTCACTGGTAGGCGGGATTCCCCTACTGTCTTCAAGTTATGTCCTAGAATTTGTATTGATAAAGCCACTGGATGGCGAAACGTTTACAATAAAGATACCCAGATGTTGCACATGTGTCTTAATCTCATCTTGTCGGTATTATATACCTTTCGTACACAACTTGTCAGACACTGCAACATCATGGAATCTTAAGTACACAACTTGTCAGACACTGCAACATCATGGAATCTTAAGTACACAACTTGTCAGACACTGCAACATCATGGAATCTTAATTCTGAGGACATGTACATAACCTTCACGACTACGACAACTACTACTACAACTAACCCATCTTTTTGGGAAGGACCTACTTCAACTGGGGAATCCCGCCTACCAGTGAATATGCCCTCGTCTGCTACACCTGACGTTACTATATAAGCGCCAGGCTCCTTTCTTCTGCTTCAGAATCTCCACGACTATGGTGCTCTTTGCACCTACTCCTAGGTTGAGGGACTGATTACCTCATCTTCTGTACATAGTTCTACTGTCTTCAAGTTATGTCCTAGAATTTGTATTGATAAAGCCACTGGATGGCAAAACGTTTACAATAAAGATACCCAGATGTTGCACATGTGTCTTAATCTCATCTTGTCGGTATTATATACCTTTCGTATATAAATATATTAAACAACCACGGTGACATCACCCATCCTTGTCTAAGGCCTACTTTTACTGGGAAAAAATTTCCCTCTTTCCTACATACTCTAACTTGAGCCTCACTATCCTCGTAAAAACTCTTCACTGCTTTCAGTAACCTACCTCCTACACCATACACTTGCAACATCTGCCACATTGCCCCCCTATCCACCCTGTCATACGCCTTTTCCAAATCCATAAACTCCACAAAGACCTCTTTAGCCTTATCTAAATACTGTTCACTTATATGTTTCACTGTAAACACCTGGTCCACACACCCCCTACCTTTCCTAAAGCCTCCTTGTTCATCTGCTATCCTATTCTCCGTCTTACTCTTAATTCTTTCAATTATAACTCTACCATACACTTTACCAGGTACACTCAACAGACTTATCCCCCTATAATTTTTGCACTCTCTTTTATCCCCTTTGCCTTTATACAAAGGAACTATGCATGCTCTCTGCCAATCCCTAGGTACTTTACCCTCTTCCATACATTTATTAAATAATTGCACCAACCACTCCAAAACTATATCCCCACCTGCTTTTAACATTTCTATCTTTATCCCATCAATCCCGGCTGCCTTACCCCCTTTCATTTTACCTACTGCCTCACGAGCTTCCCCCACACTCACAACTGGCTCTTCCTCACTCCTACAAGATGTTATTCCTCCTTGCCCTATACACGAAATCACAGCTTCCCTATCTTCATCAACATTTAACAATTCCTCAAAATATTCCCTCCATCTTCCCAATTCCTCTAACTCTCCATTTAATAACTCTCCTCTCCTATTTTTAACTGACAAATCCATTTGTTCTCTAGGCTTTCTTAACTTGTTAATCTCACTCCAAAACTTTTTCTTATTTTCAACAAAATTTGTTGATAACATCTCACCCACTCTCTCATTTGCTCTCTTTTTACATTGCTTCACCACTCTCTTATCCTCTCTCTTTTTCTCCATATACTCTTCCCTCCTTGCATCACTTCTACTTTGTAAAAACTTCTCATATGCTAACTTTTTCTCCCTTACTACTCTCTTTACATCATCATTCCACCAATCGCTCCTCTTCCCTCCTGCACCCACTTTCCTGTAACCACAAACTTCTGCTGAACACTCTAACACTACATTTTTAATCCTACCCCATACCTCTTCGACCCCATTGCCTATGCTCTCATTAGCCCATCTATCCTCCAATAGCTGTTTATATCTTACCCTAACTGCCTCCTCTTTTAGTTTATAAACCTTCACCTCTCTCTTCCCTGATGCTTCTATTCTCCTTGTATCCCATCTACCTTTTACTCTCAGTGTAGCTACAACTAGAAAGTGATCTGATATATCTGTGGCCCCTCTATAAACATGTACATCCTGAAGTCTACTCAACAGTCTTTTATCTACCAATACATAATCCAACAAACTACTGTCATTTCGCCCTACATCATATCTTGTATACTTATTTATCCTCTTTTTCTTAAAATATGTATTACCTATAACTAAACCCCTTTCTATACAAAGTTCAATCAAAGGGCTCCCATTATCATTTACACCTGGCACCCCAAACTTACCTACCACACCCTCTCTAAAAGTTTCTCCTACTTTAGCATTCAGGTCCCCTACCACAATTACTCTCTCACTTGGTTCAAAGGCTCCTATACATTCACTTAACATCTCCCAAAATCTCTCTCTCTCCTCTGCATTCCTCTCTTCTCCAGGTGCATACACGCTTATTATGACCCACTTCTCGCATCCAACCTTTACTTTAATCCACATAATTCTTGAATTTACACATTCATATTCTCTTTTCTCCTTCCATAACTGATCATTTAACATTACTGCTACCCCTTCCTTTGCTCTAACTCTCTCAGATACTCCAGATTTAATCCCATTTATTTCCCCCCACTGAAACTCTCCTACCCCCTTCAGCTTTGTTTCGCTTAGAGCCAGGACATCCAACTTCTTTTCATTCATAACATCAGCAATCATCTGTTTCTTGTCATCCGCACTACATCCACGCACATTTAAGCATCCCAGTTTTATAAAGTTTTTCTTCTTCTCTTTTTTAGTAAATGTATACAGGAGAAGGGGTTACTAGCCCATTGCTCCCGGCATTTTAGTCGCCTCATACGACACGCATGGCTTACGGAGGAAAGATTCTTTTCCACTTCCCCATGGACAATAGAAGAAATAAAAAAGAACAAGAGGTATTTAGAAAAAGGAGAAAAACCTAGATGTATGTATATATATATATGCATGTGCGTGTCTTTGAAGTGTGACCAAAGTGTAAGTAGGAGTAGCAAGATATCCCTGTTATCTAGCGTGTTTATGAGACAGAAAAAGAAACCAGCAATCCTACCATCATGCAAAACAGTTACAGGTTTTTGTTTCACAGTCATCTGGCAGGACGGTAGTACTTCCCTGGGTGGTTGCTGTCTACCAACCTACTACCTACTAACCATAATTTAAACCTAGAAGATGATTGATCACGTTGACCCTGATCTAAAACTCCATAATCTGACACCCGATCAAAACCTATTGGAAAGTAACTGCCTTTATTACACAGCATCACAAGCCAGCACCATCCTAAACAATTCTAAAAGCCTATCAGTACTTAACTACAACATCAGATCTTTAAGCAAACACTATGATGACCTCCTGGCACTCCTTGAATCACTAAAGACACCCTTCTCCTGCATTATTCTTACTGAGACCTGGCTTAAGCAGGACACAATAGATATCTACCCTCTACCAGGATACACAGCAATTCACAACTGCAGACCAAACCAAGTTGGGGGTGGTATTGCAATCTATTACTCTAACCAATTATCTTGTATTAGCACCACTTGCTTTAGTGATGAATATGGGGAATACATTTTTGCTAATTTTACTGTAAAAAACCTTAAGACACCTATAACAATTGGTGCCATTTACCGGATACCTCACACAAACATCCCAAATTTCAGTGAGAAATTAAAGTCACTAATAACAAACAGACAAATGAATAAGCACCACCTTCTCTTAGCTGGAGACTTCAACATCAACCTTGGCTTGCTAGATGATCAGCCTGTAACTGATTTCATCAACAATATAAACAACACACTTCTCATACCAACAATAACTAAACCAACCAGGCTCACTGAGACAAGTGCAACCATAATAGACCACATATGGACCAATATACTAGCCCCCCTTAAATCAGGGATAATCACAGATAGCACTACAGACCACTACCCTACCTTCCTCCTGACAAACATTAATAAACCACCACTTGAATACAACAAAGTCTCATTTAGACTCCATGAAGAGGCCTCAATAAGGAAGTTCACAACTGACCTAGAGATTGTTGACTGGCCTACAGAATTCTCCAAGGCCAATGGTATTGATGACTGGACAGACATTTTTCTTAACAAATTACTTAGACTATACAACAAACATTGTCCTATAAAAACGAAACAGATCACAAACAAACGGCTTGGTTGCCCATGGCTAACCAGCACCATTCTGAAATCCATTGACAAGAAACACCAATATGAAAAGCAATATAGACAGGGCTTAATACACAAAGATATTCTTAAACACTATTCATCAGTTCTCACCAAAGTAATAAAGAAAGCCAAACAACTATACTACTACAGTAGATTCACAGACACTAGAGGAGATATAAAAAAGACCTGGAAAACACTCTCTCAGATTCTAGGGACCTACAAACTGAAAAAAACCAAGAATATTGTCCTAACTAAACCTAATGAAACACCAGTACATCCCACTGACACAGCTAACAAGATAAACAACGACTTCTCAACCATAGGATCTAATCTCGCCAATAAAATCCCACATACTAATGCCCATGCTGGGGACTACCTAGATGGGAATTTCCCAAATTCCTTCTTATCTTGCACCAACTGAGCCCTCGGAAGTCACCAAGATTATAAAGTCACTTAAAAACAACTCAGGGAATCTGTCTAATGTCCCACCATTACTGTACAAGCGAGCGGCCCATATCCTTTCGCATGCTATTTCATTACTTTTTAACAAGTCACTAGAAACTAGCACCTTCCCGAAACTACTCAAGATGGCAAGGGTTATACCAATACATAAAGGTGGTGACCCTACAGACTTAAACAACTATAGGCCAATATCAAACTTACCATTGCTATCCAAAATCTTTGAGAAACTCGTGCACAGGAGACTGTCTTCATTTATAACAGCACAAAACATACTCAACCCCTGCCAATTTGGATTTAGGAAAAATAAAAGCACTAATGATGCAATCATAAAAATGCTAGATCTACTTTACACAGCATTGGAAAATAAGGAATATCCACTAGGAATTTTTATTGACCTAAGTAAAGCTTTTGACACAGTAGACCACGACATCCTACTCCACAAACTTGACCATTACGGTATAAGAGGCCATGCGCTTGCTTATTTCAAATCTTACCTTACTAATAGGTATCAGTATGTTACCATTAAAGACACAGCATCAACAACACGGCCACTTGATACTGGAGTTCCGCAGGGAAGTGTCCTTGGTCCCTTGCTCTTCCTCATATACATCAATGATCTTCCAAACGTATCCCAACACCTGAAACCCATTCTCTTTGCTGACGACACGACTTATGTCATCTCTCACCCTAATCTTGCCACCCTCAACACCATTGTTAACGAGGAGCTGATCAAAATATTGACTTGGATGACAGCCAATAAACTTACGCTTAACACTGACAAAACCTACTATATTATGTTTGGTAGCAGAGCAGGAGATGCACAAATTAGCATTAAGATCGACAACACTCTAATTACCAGACATAATGAGGGCAAATTCCTAGGCCTATACCTTGACAACAACCTGAATTTCAGCACCCATATCCAACACATAACCAAAAAAGTATCCAAAACAGTTGGGATCCTCTCCAAGATATGATACTACGTGCCGCAAAATGCCCTTCTCACACTATACCGCTCACTTATTTATCCATACCTCACCTATGCTATTTGTGCTTGGGGATCAACTGCAGCAACACACCTAAAGCCAATAATAACCCAACAAAAAGCTGCAGTAAGAATAATCACTAAATCCCATCCCTGGCAACACACCCCCCCCACTCCTCATAGATCTAAACTTACTCCCTGTTCAGTACATCCACACTTACTACTGTGCAATCTACATCTACGGGACCTTAAACTCCAATATCAACCTTGACCTAAAACGCTTTCTTGATAGTTGTGACAGAACCCACAGGCATAACACCAGACACAAACATCTCTACGACATTCCCCATGTCCGACTAAACTTTTACAAAAATTCGATGTATGTCAAAGGCCCTAAAATCTGGAACACCCTACCTGAGAACTCTAGAACTGCAGACACATTCATCACCTTCAAAACTACCATTAGAAAACATCTTATCTCCCTGATAAACCCCATCAACTAACTACACGAATACCACCTGGTGGTTCACACTTACACTCACTCACCCATTTGACCATAAACAGAAATATTAATCTCAATCTTAAAATAATGAATCCTATGATACTTCAATACTGAAACTATGTACTGTGCCAAAACAAAAAGCATTCACATTGCTAAACTCACAAACTAGTATTTAGTCACTTAGCCATGATACCAACTTACCTCATAATTTGTAATATTTTAAAATAAAGAATTAAACTAAGTCTGCCTGAAATGCCTAGCCATGCTAGGCGTTCTAGTGGTACACTCTGTAATCATTATTTAACTACATGTAAACCACACAACAACCAAATTCTGTAAATTCAACATTGTAATCATTATAGAGAATAAACTTTGAATTTGAATTGAATCATGTCTCCCCTAACCCTCCTGTCCTCCAGTGTCGTCAGGCCGATTTCCCTTAATCTTTCTTCGTAGGACATTCCCCTTAGCTCTGGGACTAGTCTTGTTGCAAACCTTTGCACTTTCTCTAATTTCATGATGTGCTTGACCAGGTGTGGGTTCCAAACTGGTGCTGCATACTCCAGTATGGGCCTGACATACACGGTGTACAGAGTCTTGAACGATTCCTTACTGAGGTGTTTGAATGTTATTCTTTGGTTTGCCAGGCAACCATATGCTGCACCAGTTATCTGGTTAATGTGCACCTCAGGAGATGTGCTCAGTATTATACTCACACCAGGATCCTTCTTTTTGAGTGAGGTTTGCAGTCTTTGGCCACCTAGCCTATACTCTGTCTGCTGTCTTCTTTGCCCTTTCCCGTTCTTCATGGCAGGCTTGCAGCCTGTCCAGATCCCTTTGTAGTCCTGCCTGATCCTCGTCTGATTTAACCCCTAAACGGTCCAAATGTATGTACAGTGGACCCCCGGTTAACGATATTTTTTCACTCCAGAAGTATGTTCAGGTGCCAGTACTGACCGAATTTGTTCCCATAAGGAATATTGTGAAGTAGATTAGTCCATTTCAGACCCCCAAACATACACGTACAAATGCACTTACATAAATACACTTACATAATTGGTCGCATTCGGAGGTGATCGTTATGCGGGGGTCCACTGTATATGTTCTCTCCCCCAGTGCCCTGAATAGTTTGAAAAACAAAAAAATCATTTTTTTTTTATTTTAATAAAGAGAAAAGTGTTATAGGATTAAAATAAAAAAATTAGGGTCAGTACTTACTGAGATAAGAGGCTGCAAAGTTGGCAGTTAATGCTCACCTGACGGCAACATCAAGTCCTGCGGCTTGAGAAAGTGTTGCCGATATACCATTTTTTCTCATTTCTATATTATTTTATATAATTTTTATGTTCTGATAATGACAATTTATTGTAGTTCTTGGCATTTCATAACCAATTTTTGTCCTGCACTAATATTAGGTACTGAAATTGTACTCAAATTGTCACAAACAAATTGACAGGTGGACATTTACTATTGTCTAGGAATATATACAAGTATTTATAGGTCTCAGCAATGTTTTGGATACATGGGAGTATAGAAGAAGAAGAAGAAGGAAGGAGGAGGAGGAAGAAGGAAGAAGTATAATTGTATTTGTGTGTACCTGTGAGACAGATGGACAGAGACGGATGGACAGAGACGGATGGACAGAGACGGATGGACAGAGACGGATGGACAGATACGGATGGACAGATACGGATGGACAGATACGGATGGACAGAGACGGATGGACAGAGACGGATGGACAGAGACGGATGGACAGAGACGGATGGACAGAGACGGACGGACAGAGACAAAGAGACAGAGATAAAGACAGACACAGAGATAAAGACAGACACAGAGATAAAGACAGACACAGAGATAAAGACAGACACAGAGATAAAGACAGACACAGAGATAAAGACAGACACAGAGATAAAGACAGACACAGAGATAAGACAGACACAGAGACAGATAGAGACAGTGATAGACAGACCCTAAACTTGGGGTTAACATAACTTTCCTCTTAAAAGGGGAGTGTTAATATGACATTACATCAGCGAATCCTTGATGTTTGCTGTACTGTTTGCTCGAACTGGCACTCAATTTAACTGGCACTCCCACAAGGTACTAAGTGGTCCCAGATTTTTTTTAATATGGTGCACACTGAGTGTTAAAACCCACTCTATGCTGACCAGGCATCTCAGGCCAGTCGTGCCAAATTTGGAGGCAGGAAAATTAAAACGTATATATACATTTGGGGCGCTAGTGGTAAGAACATATATATATACACCTACCATCCGACTTACGACCTGCTCGACTTACGACCACTCGACTTACAACCGTGTTTTTTATGCCAGATTTCTGGGAAATAAACAACTATTTGTGTTGTACACAGTGTTTATCCTAAACCTTACAGTATAAAATACAGTACTAACAACATAAAAAGTAAAGTAAAACATGAAATACCAAAATAAAGCAATAAAAGTCATTACAAAAATGTTTTGTTGATATTCAGTAGTAAAGTTCGACTTACGACCATTTCGACTTACGACCGGTTTCTCAGAACCGAACTCGGTCGTAAGTCGGATGGTAGGTGTATATGTTTAGACCATTTAGGGGTTAATTCTCCTCATTAACTTCACATCATCTGCAAACAGGGATACTTCTGAGTCTATCCCTTCCATCATGTCATTCATATACCATAAGCAACACTGGTCCTAGGACTGACCACTGTGGAACCCTGCTCATCACACTCACTATGTCGAAGACCTTTTTGCAATCCAAGAAAATGCAGTCTACCCACCCCTCTCTCTCATGTCTTCCATTACTCCTGGTATACTCCAGGTTGCCATAAAACTTTGGTAGATTTGTGACATAGGATTTCCCTTCCCTGAAACCGTGCTGGTTGTCATTTATATGCTTGCTCCTTTCTAGGTGCTCCACCACTCTCCTCCTTATAATCTTTTCCATGACTTTGCATGCTATACCATACTATACTATTCCATGACTTTGCATACTATACACGTCAGTGACACTGGTCTGTAGTTTAATGCCTCATGTCTGTCTCCTTTCTTAACCCTGTCAGTGTTGGTCCAATAATATTATGGCTTGAGAGCTAGTGTCGGTCCCATAATACTACTACTTCAAATCTGGTGGAAGAAAGCTTTTAGGCCTACATATGAAAGAATGGGTCCGCGTGGTCAGTGTGCACAGTATAAAAAAAATCCTGCAGCCCGCAGTGCATAATGAGAAAAAAAACCTGACCAAGTTTTTGGTTTAAAACCAACTTTGCAGTGTATTTTCGTATGGTATTTATGGTTGTATTTTTGTTTTCTTGGTCTCGTTTGATAGAATGGAAGTTATATTGCAGAAATGGTGATGATTTTGATTGGTTTCACTATGAAAAGTACCTTGAAATTGAGCTCAAAGTAGTGGAAATGTTCGATTTTTGCCGATGTTCAAGAAGAAACAAATGATGTCACTGGCCAGTCTAACACACAGTCATGAATGGGTTGACATTATTTATACACTTATCATAATGCAGTAGTCTGCATAACAGTAAATCTTCTATTTTTTGTGAGAATAAAAATTCAAAATGGAAAGCAAGAGCAATGTGAGAGGCCTGGAGACGTGACTAATGAACAGAAATTTTTTATTTTAGTGCCAGGAATGTCTGCCTTGTTTATTCTGGACCCTGTTTTGAAGTTGGCATCTTTTGAAATTTGTGTGAAATTGGCCAAATTGCCAATTTCTGACCACTTTATTGGGTAGTTGAAATTGGTAAATGGGCTGTTTCTTGTACTCAATCGATAGAACAAGTGGAGTTCTAGCGAAGTAGCTATGATTTTAGTTGACTGGAACAATGGAATTGGCCAAAAATAGGGCTCAAATTGGGAGAAATCGCTGATGAGTAAATATCCTCGAGATCGCTAACTTCTCGAGTGCATAATTTCGTAAGTTTTCCATCAAATTTCGTACTTTTGGTGTCATTATCATCGGGAAAAGATTTTCTATCATTCATAAGACAAAATAATTTTTTTATAATTTTTCGACACTGAGTTAAGGATCAGGGGTCTTGACACTGAAAGGGTTAAAAATTGAGACTACATTTGCCATCTTCCATATCTTGGGTAGTTGCCCAGTTTCACTGGATGTTTTAAAGATTGTTAATGGCACACACAGCATCTCTGCTCCCTCTCTAAGGACCCATGGAGAGATGTCTGGTCCCACTGCCTTTGATGCATCATGTTCACGTAGCAGCTTCTTCACCTCCTCCTCGGTAGTATTTCATCCAGCGCTTGTTCGTATATCCCTTGTTGGTGGGTGTATCCCCATATTCTGACTTTGCGGAGTAATTTTTGTCTTCACTGTAAATACTTCTTTAAATCTCATGTTGAGCTCCTCACATGCTTCTTGGTCGTTTCTTGTGAGCTCCCTACCTTTCTTCCTCAACCTGATTACCTGGTCCTTGACTGTTGGTT
The DNA here is from genome assembly GCF_038502225.1 of Cherax quadricarinatus. Lineage (NCBI taxonomy): Eukaryota > Metazoa > Arthropoda > Malacostraca > Decapoda > Parastacidae > Cherax > Cherax quadricarinatus. Next base: position 34,770,891 of record NC_091305.1, read on the forward strand.
TTCCTCCTGATGTGACTATACAACAGCTTCGGGGTGAACATTCATTTCAATGCTATATCATTTTTGTATTGTTGCTGGGCCTCTCCCCTTATCTGTGCATACTCGTTTCTGGCTTTTCGATTATTCTCTGTTTTCCTGGGTCCTTTGTCTTTTGTACTTCTTCCATTCTCAGTTGCACTTAGTTTTTGCCTCCCTACACCTTTTGGTGAACCAAGGGCTCATTCTAGGTTTCCCATTATTTCTGTTGTTTTTGGGAACAAATCTCATCTCTGCTTCCTTGCATTTTGTTGTCACGTAGTCATTTCATTTACTGATTTTCCTACCAGTTCTCTTTCCCGCTGAACCTCTTGCAGGAAGTTCCTTGTGTCTGTGTAGTCCCTCCTTTTGTAATTTGGCTTTTCAAACCCTACTCCTGTTACCCTCTCAACTTGTAACTCTACTATGTATTCAAAGCTCAGAACCACTTGATCACTTTTGTATATCGAGGACATCACATGTGATGTCCTCAATATCCAAACTACTCGAGGTGTATATGAGGTTCAGTCTTGCTGGTTCATCCTCACCCCTCACTGGTAGTGTGTCTAACATGTTGATGCATGAGGTTTTTCAGTACCACTTCCATCATCTTGGCTCTCCATGTTTTGGGACCCCCATGTGGCTCCAGGTTTTCCTAGTCTATCTCCTTGTGATTGAAATCACCCATAACTAGTAACTTTGCTCTACCCATGTGAGCTCTTCTGGCCACCTCAGCTAGTGTGTCCACCATTGCTTTGTTGCTCTCTTCATATTCTTCTCTTGGCCTCCTGCAGTTCTGTACCTCACTGCAATTACCACCTTAGGGCCCCCAGACAGAATTGTTCCTACTATGTAGTTCCTGTCTCCCATTCTGTCCATTCCTTCCGCCGCCTTGAATCCTCACTGGATTTTAGTGAACAGTGCAACTCCTCCTCCCCCTCTGCTCCCTCTATCTTTCCTTAGGATCTGATATCTGGGTGGAAAGATTGTTATCTCTGTGAATTTCGTTTCTGTGAGTGCTGTCATGTCCGGGGACATCTGATTCTTTCATGCCAGTCCTCACATTTATTTGTTATTCCGTCCACATTTGTGCACCAAACCTTCAATTTCTTTTCTAAAACTGTGGTCTGGGGAGTATATTGGGGTTGGGGAATCGGGAGACCTGGCAAGGAACTATGGTGGGTTGCTGTGAAGGTGGAATTTGTAGGGTGGGGGCAGTGGGGGGCACAGTGTGTGGGTTTTGGGTTAGATTGTTTGGTTACATTGGGATTGTCGGGGTTGAGGGCCTTCTGTAGGCGGTCTTGAGGGAAGTTGTATTTGCTCTTCCTCCTGAGTCTGGGTTCTTCCCATCTCCATCTTTGCCTCTCTTTCCTCCTTGCATCTTAGTACCCTCTCTTTCAGTTTCCTGCCTTTTTTCTCATGCACTGTCGCAATCAAGGTACACCCTCCGGTACGCCAATATGTCTCAAGCCGATTCTGCCTTGAAAGTCACTGACTGGCAAACCCCCCATTCTCAGAAAATTGTCAGCTGGGTCATGTCCTCTCCTATTGCTTTCATGATACTTTCAATTGCTTTTTTCTTCCCCTGTCTTCTTGCTTCGTAAGTTTACCCTTCAACTTCCTGGAGCCCATAAACAAAGACTGACCTCTCCCTTTCATTCTCCCACTGCATTTCCCTTTGTATCCCCTGATTCAATTTAATTACCTTCATCACAGCTTTCCTTTCATTTCATTTCCTTTCTGATGTCCCTGTGTCCATTGGTCTGTCATTTTCCCTTCTTAGCTTTTCCTGAGCACCGCTGTGGTCTGTTAGGGCCTCTGCGCAAAGCTTAGTTCTTTTATTTTCTTCAGTGCCTCAAGTTCACTTATAAAATTATGGCTGTCCCCACACTTATGTGGCACAGTGCAAATTGTAAATCACTTCGGGCGTTGTTCACTATCCTGACACACTTAATGACCCCTGCAGTAACCTTGGGTAGCCCGCAAACGTTTAAATTCAATTCACGGAGCACTAAGGTTGTGACTCACGCATGCGTGTCCCTACTGTGTGTGTGTGTGTGTGTGTGTGTGTGTGTGTGTGTGTGTGTGTGTGTGTGCGCGCGCGCGTGCATGCGCAATCATATACTTGTCCAGTTGTGTTTACTGGAGTCGAGTCCTAGCTCCTGTGTATATGTGTACACCCCAGTAGTCAGTTAAAAATATATTTTTCGTAATGATGTCATGTTTGTCAAGTTTAATAACGTGAGTTTGGGTTCTATTGTTGCAGGAGTGAGGTGTGAGGTGAAGCGTGATGGCATAATGGCGTCAGGCAAGGACCGGAGGGGCTACGAGCACGAGTCTTCCAGTGACACTGATAACCCGGACTCTGATGACCGACGACCCAGGCCTTACAGGAACCGCTTTGGGTATGTCCTTATTGAGTTAGTGTTTTATGTAGCAAACTTGTGTACACCAGCAGTGTGCTGCTTTGTGTATTTGTAAATACTTTGGGGCCACTGTAGTTTATCATGTGATTTGTCACTTCCTGATGCTCTCAGTTCTCCCTTTCAAGCACTCACTATTTATCACTTTTCTGCGCTCTCAGCTGTATGCCAGCTTGCCTGGAGGGTGTTATGAGGGCCAGGGACCCTTCGGCTAGTCCTAGACCAGGCCATCCAGTGGTTCAAGGCCTGATCAACCAGGCTGTTACTGTTGGCCACACACAGTCCAACATATGAACCACAGTCCTGATGATCATTAACTAACTTGCTTTTGAAGAGGGCAAGGGGTTTATGTGATGGGAGGCTGTTGAATCGTCTCGGGCCTCTTACACTTATTGTGTTCTCTCAGCGTATTCACAGCGCCCCTACTGTTTATTCGGGGTATGTTGCACTGCCCATCAAGCCTCTTGATTTTGTGGGGAGTGATTTCAATATGCAGATTTGGGACCAGTGTAAATTATTTTGTATCTCTGTTGCCTGCATTCTAAAGACTATACATATGTCAAAGGACTTCAAACATTCTCAATAATTAAGGTGCTTGACTGAACTTGTATATGCAGAGAAGGTTCTCTGTACATTCTTTAGGTCTGCAGTTTTGCCTGCCTTGAAAGGGGAATCTTAATGTTCAGCATTATTCTGGCCTAGTGAGAATAAATGACTAAAAGAGGATCATCATTGGCTTGGCATTTGTTTTGAAGGTTCTCATTATCCATCCTATAATTTGCCTCGTGGTTGTGAGCATTGAAAGCAAGATCCTTTAACATTATCACTTCTAAACTCTTCACATTAGTTTTTCGCTCTGTTGAATTGTTAGAATTAGATTTATACTTCATTCTAGCTTTGATTTCCGTAAGTTTTCCATAACAGAGTAACTTAAAATCTGCCCTCATTAAACATAATATTTTCTGCGACCCACAGAAAGACTTGATTGATATCTGCTTGGAGATTCACATTGTAGTCAGTGGATGACTCATCCTTGCAAATTCTAGTATCGTTTGCCAAGGATAATTATGGTGCTATGATTTAAATCTCTCTCTATCAGATATAGGGGTAAGAAAGAGGATGTTGCAAGCACTGTGCCCTGAGGAACGAGCTCTTCACTGTGGCAGTATCTGACTTAACTCTGTTTACTATTAGTCTTAGTGTTCTGTTCATTAGATTGTTAAAAATCCATCTGCTCACCTTTTCAGTTATTCCTTTTTGAACGCATTTTGTTCTTTTGGACCATAGTCGCACTAGTCAAAGACTTTACAAAATCTTTGCATACTACATCTGCATCCAAGACCATGTCGGTGTTCTAGTAGTTGGGAAAGGCAGGAGCGACTTGCTCTAAACTCATGCTGCCTGGGTTGTGCAGCTGTTGGGAAGAGGTTAGTGATTTTGCTTCTTTTAACTCCCAGAATTTTTCATAATGTGGGACATTAGAGTTATTGGTCAATAATTTTTTGCTCTTGCGTTGCTGCGACCTTTGTGGGGTGGGGCTATATGCATTGTTTTTAAAGACTCTGCAGTGACCTTCGTGTCTAGGATCCCATTCCATAGAATATTTAAGATCCACACTTACTACTGTGCAATCTACATCTACAGGACCTTAAATTCCAATATTAACCTTGACCTAAAACGCTTTCTTGATGGTTGTGACAGAACCCACAGGCACAACACCAGACACAAACATCTCTATGACATTCCCCGTGTCCGACTAAACCTTTACAAAAATTCAATGTATGTCAAAGGCCCTAAAATCTGGAACACCCTACCTGAAAATTCCAAAACTGCAGACACATTCATCACCTTCAAAACTACCATC
>NC_091305.1:34780192-34812692 GCF_038502225.1 Cherax quadricarinatus
TTACTACCATGTTCCTTCATTACTGCCATGTTCCTTCATTACTGCCATGTTCCTTCATTACTGCCATGTTCCTTCATTACTACCATGTTCCTTCATTACTACCATGTTCCTTCATTACTACCATGTTCCTTCATTACTACCATGTTCCTTCATTACTACCATGTTCCTTCATTACTACCATGTTCCTTCATTACTACCTTGTTCCCTCATTACTACCATGTTCCTTCATTACTACCATGTTCCTTCATTACTACCATGTTCCTTCATTACTACCTTGTTCCCTCATTACTACCATGTTCTCTCATTACTACCATGTTCCCTCATTACTACCTTGTTTCCTCATTACTACCATGTTCCTTCATTACTACCATGTTCCTTCATTACTACCATGTTCCTTCATTACTACCATGTTCCTTCATTACTACCTTGTTCCCTCATTACTACCATGTTCCTTCATTACTACCATGTTCCTTCATTACTACCTTGTTCCCTCATTACTACCATGTTCCCTCATTACTACCATGTTCCCTCATTACTACCATGTTCCCTCATTACTACCATGTTCCTTCATTTCTACCATGTTCCTTCATTTCTACCATGTTCCTACATTTCTACAATGTTCCCTCATTATTACCATGTCCGTTTTATTACTACCATGTTCCTTCATTACTACCATGTTCCTTCATTACTACCATGTTCCCTCATTACTACCATGTTCCTTCATTTCTACCATGTTCCTACATTTCTACAATGTTCCCTCATTATTACCATGTCCGTTTTATTACTACCATGTTCCTTCATTACTACCATGTTCCCTCATTACTACCATGTTCCTTCATTACTACCTTGTTCCTTCATTATTACCATGTCCGTTTTATTACTACCATGTTCCTTCATTACTACCATGTTCCCTCATTACTACCATGTTCCCTCATTACTACCATGTTCCTTCATTACTACCTTGTTCCTTCATTATTACCATGTCCGTTTTATTACTACCATGTCCGCCTCATCACTACTGTGACCCCTCGTCACTACCATGTGCGCCTCATCACTACCATGTGCGCCTCATCACTATCATGTGCGCCTCATCACTATCATGCCCGCCTCCTCACTACCGTGCCCACCTCATCGCTACCATGCCCGGCTGCTCACTACCATGTCCTCATCACTACCATACCCACCTCATCACTATCATGCCCGCCTCCTCACTACCGTGCCCACCTCATCGCTACCATGCCCGGCTGCTCACTACCATGTCCTCATCACTACCATACCCACCTCATCACTACCGTGCCCGCCTCACCACTACCGTGCCCGCCTGATCACTACCGTGCCCGCCTCATCACTACCATGCCCGCCTCATCACTACCGTGCCTGCCTCATCACTACCGTGCCCGCCTCATCACTACCATGCCCGCCTCATCACTACCGTGCCCGCCTCATCACTACCGTGCCCGCCTCATCACTACCGTGCCCACCTCATCGCTACCATGCCCGGCTGCTCACTACCATGTCCTCATCACTACCATACCCACCTCATCACTATCATGCCCGACTCATCACTACCATGCCTGCCTCCTCACCACCATGCCCGCCTCATCACTACCGTCCCCGCCTTCTCGCTACCATGCCCCCCTTATCACTACCGTGCCCGTCTCATCACTACCGTGCCCGCCTCATCACTACCATGCCCGCCTCATCACTACCGTGCCCGCCTCATCGCTACTGTGCCCCCCTTATCACTACCGTGTCCGCCTCATCACTACCGTGCCCGCCTCCTTATTACCATGCCCGCCTCATCACTACCGTGCCCGCCTCATCACTACCGTGCCCGCTTCATCACTACCGTGCCCGCCTCATCACTACCGTGCCCGCCTCATCACTACCATGCCTGCCTCCTTACTACCATGCCCGCCTCATCACTACCGTGCCCGCCTTCTCACCGCCATGCCCCCCTTATCACTACCGTGCCCGTCTCATAACTACCGTGCCCGCCTCCTCATTACCATGCCCGCCTCATCACTAAATGCCCGCCTCCTCATTACCATACCCACCTCATCACTACCATGCCCGCCTCATTACTACCGTGCCCGCCTCCTTATTACCATAACCGCCTCATCACTACCGTGCCCGCCTCACCACTACCGTGCCCGCCTGATCACTACCGTGCCCGCCTCATCACTACCATGCCCGCCTCATCACTACCGTGCCTGCCTCATCACTACCGTGCCCGCCTCATCACTACCATGCCCGCCTCATCACTACCGTGCCCGCCTCATCACTACCGTGCCCGCCTCATCACTACCGTGCCCGCCTCTTCACTACCATGCCTGCCTCCTCACTACCATGCCCGCCTCATCACTACCATGCCTGCCTCCTCACTACCATGCCCGCTTCCTTATTACCATACCCGCCTCATCACTACCATACCCGCCTCATCACTACCATACCCGCCTCATCACTACCGTGACCGCCTCATCACTACCGTGACCGCCTCATCACTACCATGCCCGCCTCATCACTACCGTGCCCGCCTCATCACTACCGTGCCCGCCTCATCACTACCGTGCCCGCCTCATCACTACCATGACCGCCTCATCACTACCATGACCGCCTCATCACTACCATGCCCGCCTCATCACTACCTCATTTTTTCCAGTTATTTATTTTGCACGCAGTTTGTGAGCTATTGCAGAGGACTTGGAAGTCCACACCAAGGCTGTCTGCTGAGAACTATCTACTTCTACCTAAATGAAGGACTGTTTAAGTGTGAGTCTAGAACAGTGAAGCAGCTTTGCAGTGTGCTGAAGTTGTGCATCAGGCTGTTGCAAAGTCTGTGTGCACAACATCTGAATTTTGTTTGTCTTCCGTGCATTCAAGACCATGTTGTAATCCAGCAGTTGCAAGAGGCAGGAGTGACCTGCTCTAAACTCCTACTGCCCATGGTTTGTGCACTTGTTGTGAATCCATGTATTTAACCTCGCAACAGTTTTTCCGAGACATTACAGTGCCAATAATGTGCCTCTTACATAAATTTGACAAGAACCAGTCACGTGGCAAATTATAGATCGTTTTCATTATTAAAGTTCCGGGAAAAAATCTTACAAACAATTAAGATGGTGAGAGAACCTTGGTGTGGGAAGGTGTGTTATACTTCTGGCAGTACTGTGTCTCCTAGAGAAAGGTAACAGGCTCTGCTGTAGCTGTATATTACTTCATGGGCTCTTGATGCAAGAAATTGTGTGTCGTCCCTTTATATGCATCTAAACGGATTGCTTCCCAATAATAATAATAATAATAATAATAATAATAATAATAATGTAACCTTACAGTGTCTCCTGCCTAACGGATTTAGCTCTTTATTGTGCACATAATAACGACGAAACATTCCTTTAAAAAACAGCACATAATTGTCAAACAAAAGCTGGTGCGGTGTTGTGCAGAGAGACATCTCAAAAGCCTTTGGCAACGTATGTTACGTCATCCTCAGCCACAAAATATTACAATTGAACTTACCCAGCATCTTCAAGAAACCTGGATGACTGTCTTGTGACAGGAGGTCAACGAATAATTCCGTTGCTCAGTGGGGCTACTTGTGAACCTGTGTGCTGTCAGGGTTAATGAAAATAATACACCAAACATTTTAAACATCCTAAATTTCTTTCGTAGCAGATAAGTGTAATCTGTTGTAACCAAGGGTATATATACATTTGGTAGCCTTGTGTATTCATATGATCTTGAGCTAGCGTCCACAGGATGGATAAGGATTGCAGGATAAACTAGCTGCGTCATCGGCAACATTCAGGTCTAGGAAAGCAGTTTATCACCAGCATTATATATATACCCTGTACACAAGGTATACTTCATCTCCCAGCTCCGAGGCCGGGGTATTTTGTATGCTGATGATCAAACTTCATATTGTGACTTATGAAGGTGAGTCCAGAAGAATGATGGCTAGCAAGGCCGCTTGGCTCATCGACGCAATAAATAAATACATTATGAAAAAAGAGTTGAAAATCCGAACAAATACTCGGAAATTTCAAGTTGTGGGTATAGCAGCAGCACTTCTTGGTATACCAATAGTTGTGTCCATAGCAGAACTTATTGGTATACCAGTAGTTGTATCCATAGCAGCACTTCTTGGTATACCAATAGTTGTGTCCATAGCAGAACTTATTGGTATACCAGTAGTTGTATCCATAGCAGCACTTCTTGGTATACCAATAGTTGTGTCCATAGCAGAACTTCTTGGTATACCAATAGTTGTGTCCATAGCAGAACTTCTTGGTATACCAGTAGTTGTGTTCATAACAGCACTTCTTGGTATACCAATAGTTGTATCCATAGCAGAACTTCTTGGTATACCATTAGTTGTATCCATAGCAGAACTTCTTGGTATACCAATAGTTGTGTACATAGCAGCACTTCTTGGTATACCAATAGTTGTTAAATTAGACACATGTGCAACACTTGGGTATCTTCAGTGAGGAAACGTTTCGCCATCAGTCCATACAAAGGAGAATGAAGAACAGGAGGAGTTAGAGGTAATCAGTCCCTCATCCTTGAGTCGATGTAATCAGTCCATCAATCTTGAAAACAATATAGCATATGCGCGAAGTGGCTTATATACTGTAGGCAGGTGAGGTATAGCAGTCGTAGGATCTTAATACAGGTAATTCTTCACTTGCCTAACCTTTAGGCATGACCTACTTCCACATTTGAATTTGTCAAATGTGATACCACCTACGACTGCTGCACCTCTCCTGCCTACACAATATAAGCCATTTCTTCGCACATATGCTGTAGTCTTTTCAAGATTAATGGACTGATTACATCGACTCAAGGCTGAGGGACTGATTACCTCTAACTACTCCTGTTCTTCACCGTTCTCTTTTGTATGGACTGATTGCGAAACGTTTCCTCACTGAAGATACAAAAGTGTTGCACATGTGTCTAATTTATCAACTTGTCGGTTCTCTGAACCATTCATCTACACTAATAATTGTGTTCATAGCAGCACTTCTTGGTATACCAATAGTTGTGTTCATAGCAGCACTTCTTGGTATACCAGTACGCAGAGAGATGTTCTTTTGGTAAAATTTCTGGATACATCAGCAATGTGTTGCTGTCTTACACTGTAGAATGAGAACAAAAACTGCCTATATTTCTTCGTCACATTCTGTCACACAGGATGAGTTTCGCACATCTGATAATGAAATCTAGAAGCCTGAGCTGGGAGTCCGACGATTTTGTCAAGTTTTCCACTGTCGCTCGCAAGGAGAACCAAATGTATTTCGGTCTATGCACGATCCTAGAAAGTAATTCCCATATTACATAACCTCAGCCCCCTGTCCGTCTGTGCACGTGATTGGAATAGTGCAGAGTGCGGCTTAAGTCTGTAATGCATTTAAATATTAGTGTTGAAGATCTGAAACTAATTCAGAAGAGGAATTCACAAGTCATCATGTTGATACTAATATCAGATTTCTTCAATAAAAATAGCAAATTAAGATACAGCCTAATTCTAATTCAAATGTACTAATGAGCACCAGCTTTGAAGCTCAAGTAAAAAGGCACTCGCTTGTTATATCAGAGACCAGTGTTCTGTAATACACAAACACATTAAGCTGGAAACCACTAAGAAGTTGCACCATCACATTGTCAGCACTGAAGAGTTCAAGCTAATAGGATGTGAATTAAATGGTTTAAAAAAACATTTATTAACATCCTGTCAGACACAGCAACATCCTGGGATCTTGATGCAAGGAATTCTTCAGTACTTGTCTAACCTACACACACGACCTACTTCCACTAATGGTTTTGTCCTCTGGTGACTTCGTCTACCACTGTTACACCTCATCTGTCATCAGTATATCAGCACCATCTCCGTGAATGTGCTCCACTTTTATCAAGACAGATGGACTGAACACATCGACTCCAGGCTGAGAGACTGATTACCTCAAACTCCTCATCTTCCATCATTCTCTGCATTGGACTGAAGAAGCCACTGGCTGGCGAAGCATTTCAAGAATAAAGATACCCAAATGTTTATGAATCGGATGTGACATTTTGAAATTCATAAAAAGCAATATTTTATTGTTCCCGATTTCTTCCAAAAAGTAAATCGGGGCCTACATAGGCCAAAATCACTCCACTGTTGTCTCAAAGTAAGATTGACCAGCTTTTAAGTAATTAAACAGGAAAGTACATAGGTTTTATTGAAGCTTTGGGAAATCAAGGTAAATAACCGTGGTCCATCTCTTATAGTACTGTTCAGTGTTGACGGCTCCTCTCATGGCAGGAGAGAAATCGAAACTCGAACACATACCAAAAGTGTTTACGGCTCACATAGACCCAGTAAAGCATTTAGAATTAGATTACTGAGAATGCCTCAAAATAGTAAATATGTGCTCATTGGAAAAGTAGAAAGATACATAATTTATATACTTTAAATGTGGACGGTACACTAAGGCCTGGTCACAAACCTGCATACTGCCATAAGAACTTACTAGACTGAAGGATATGGGAGGAAATGTAAAATAAACCCAGTGAAAAGCAAGGGGCGTCATGGGCACAATAGGAGAACTTTGTGTATCAACATCTGTGGACCCAGACTATTAACACTACCAGAAGATATCATAAACACTGTCGGAAGAAGTGTAGAAGATTTCAAGAAAAGTACCTGTGTAAAGTGCCGGATCAATTAGGTTGTAAAGGATATGTAGGCCAGTGGGCCACCAGGAGCAATAGCCTGTGCATGAATGGTATACAGTACCCACAAGAGGAAGAATTAGACACACGTACATCATCCGGGTATCATTATTTGTAGAGATACCCAGATGTGTAGGTAGTAGGTTGGTAGACAGCAGCCGCTCAGGGAGGTACTACCATCCTGCCAAGTGCACTAGTGTAAAACGGAAGCCTGTAATTGTTTTACACGATGGTGGGATTGCTGGTGTCTTTTTTTCTTTTTGTTTCATACACAGCCAAGATTTCAGGTATGTCTTGCTACTTCTACTCACACTTAGGTCACACTCCACATACATGTACAAACATATATATATATATATATATATATATATATATATATATATATATATATATATATATATATATATATATATATATATATATATATATATATATATATATATACACCTCTCTGGATTTTCATCTGTTTTCTTACTAGTTCTTGTTTATTTCCTCTTATCTCCATGGGGAAGTGGAACAGAATTCTTCCTCCGTAAGACATGAGTGTCGTAAGAGGCGACTAATATGCTGGGGGCAGGGGGCTAGTAACCGCTTCTTCTGTATAAATTACTAAATTTAAAAAGAGAAGCTTTCGTTTTTCTTTTTGGGGCCATCCTACCTCGGTGGGATACTGCCGGTTTGTTGAAACAAAATGAAGACCCAGATGTTGCACATGTGTTTAATTTTTCAGTAACAGCCTGGTTGACCAGGCAAGCACCAGACAAGCCTGGCCCAGGGCTAGGTTGCGGGAGTAGAAAAACTTGTCCTAGTTACCATACACCAACATCAAAAAGGCGAAGGCGATCGGATGAGGCTTTCTTGTGTTATGAACGAAATAAAAACGAAAAATTGGAGGAGGAAAAAAAAATTCTGGCAGGCACTTGAAGATTGACCTTGGAGGATACCCGATGATAGACTGGATAACTAGAACATTCAAGACGAGAGTTGCTGTGCTAATTTAGATATTCTTTGTTCTGTCCAGCACCTTTCGAGGCATGTGAGATTGTTGAGCTAGAAAACGTACAGATAACTCACTGCTTGTGTACATTCACTCAAGCACCTGAACTTCTGGAAATGCTTGTAGTCTCTTTAACATTACTCCTTAGAATGTAGGCAAGAACGGTACATCATAATTTACACCTGGAAAATCCTGGAGGGGCTGATTCCAAACCTGAACACACAAATCTCTCCGTATTAAAGAGAGACTTGGCAGACGATGCAAAATCTCTCGTCCCCCATCCCTCTCCGTCCCCAGTGACAAGCAGTGGCGCGATGAACACACTGAAAGAAAGCTCGGTAAGTGTCAGAGGCCCCCGATTTTCGGCGCCCTTCTTTCGTGCATAAAGGAAATAAACAACAAACCTCTGGCTATCTTCAAGAGGTAATATATGTTCCTCTTAGCAGTTCCTGGCCAGTCAGGCTGTGGTTCGTACGCTGGATTGTGTGCGGCTAGTTTTAACAGCCTAGTTGATAAATTAGACACATGTGCAAAACTTGGGTATGTTTAATGAGGAAACACTTCGCCAAACAGTGGCTTCATCAGTCCATACAAAGGAGAATCGTGAAGAACAGAGGAGTTTGAGGTAATCAGTCCCTGAGCCTTGAGTCGATGTAATGAGTCCATCAATCTTGAATAGAATACAACATGTGTGCGAAGAAGTGGCTTATATACTGTAGGCAGGTGAGGTATAGCAGTCGTAGGATCTTAATACAGGTAATTCTTCACTTGCCTAACCTTTAGGCATGACCTACTTCCACATTTGAATTTGTTAAACGTGATACCACCTACGACTGCTGCACCTCTCCTGCCTACACAATATAAGCCATTTCTTCGCACATATGCTGTATTCTTTTCAAGATTGATGGACTGATTACATCGACTCAAGGCTGAGGGACTGATTATCTCAAACTACTCCTGTTCTTCACGATTATCCTTTGTATGGACTGATGAAGCCACTGTTTGGCGAAACGTTTCCTCATTAAACATACCCAAGTGTTGCACATGCGTCTAATTTATCAACTTGTCTGTTCTCTGAACCATTCGTCTACAACAGCCAAGTTGATGAAATCTTCACCAGGAGGGCTGATCTGGGACCGGCCCGCGGTGGCGTTGACACATGAAAACATCCTTTAGATATGTTTCAGGCATCCTCCGGGCTCAGTAATTACGGCAGCTTCAAAGGTTTCCTTCCAATAAAGATGGCGTTAATATTTCTAAATAATTACCATATCCCAGGATGGTGTTTCGCACCAAGTGCCCGATAATGCTGTCAGGGTTAAGATACCCACATTGAAGTAAGGTGAGAGGCAAGAAGATTCATGTGTCACCAGAGGCGGATTAAGATTTAATAGACCGTCGGGCTACAGGTACAGTGAGGACTCCCAGTGATATTTTCAAAAGGAAACAAAAAAAATAATCACAACAGTCATCAGTTCATCATATACTACGTGATGTAATATCATATAATTATAAACTTGGAGTAATAACTGAACACTTTTCACTTCATCTCTGGAGGCCCTCCAGCTGGTGGAGGACCCTGGGCTGCAGCCCCTGAAGCCGATGACTTAATCCGGCCCTGCCTTTCACAAGCCGTTGCTGTGATCAAGCAGTAAAACTGAGACATTTGACAGAGAAGATTTAATATTGTGTACAAAGCTGTGGACTGCAGGTGTTGAGCGGGAGGTGCAGGTCTGGTGACCTCAGACTGCAGGTGTTGATGGTTGAGGAGATCTAATGTTCTTAGAGCCTATAGGTGGCGGTGGCGACTGTGGCGGCGGCGGTGGTGGTGGTGGCGGTAGTGGTGGTGGCGGTAGTGGTGGTGACGGTAGTGGTGGTGGCGGTAGTGGTGGTGGCGGTAGTGGTGGTGGCGGTAGTGGTGGTGGCGGTAGTGGTGGTGGCGGTAGTGGTGGTGACGGTAGTAGTGGTGGTGGCGGTAGTGGTGGTGGCGGTAGTGGTGGGGGGGAGCAGTTCATGGGAAGGGCAAAACTACGAGGGAGGAGCAGGAGATTTATGGTGGGGATTATCCTAAACTCATCCCTTCGTAATTACTCGAGTTAATGTTCACTGAGACTGTACTAAGCGGGAACCCATTGCCATGCCGTATTTCTTCCTATATAGGTCTTCAAAGGAGAATAAGTTAAAGCTGACACACACTGAGGTGAGGAAGGTCAAAGTTCGTTTGGTTTTACAAGCCCTGGTACAGGCTTGTTTGATGCATTGTCAGCCAGGCTGTTGCTGCTGGCGACTCTGCTTTTCACAAAGTTTACTCTACACTTTCTCCCATATCTCTCTCCAGTATGTTATGGCAGTGTGCAGGTTTGGGACCAGGCCCTGAAGCACTTTCAACACATATATTGTCATTCTCTGTCTCCAGCGAGTACACATTTAGGACCTTCAGGTATTCTTAGTTATTTAAATGTTATTTTTTGGCCCTATGCGAGTCGTAAAAGATCTTTGAAAGTTTTCCAGTTCTGATAACACATTGTCCTGAACGGAACTGTCATTACGAGAGAGAACACAAGCGATTTGAATAGTCTCACCATTTGTACTGCTTCCCTTGGTTTGAAACTTCTTATTGTCTACCCTCGTTATTTTTCTTGTTGTGATATTTACCTTATTGTGTATTTGGAACGAAAGATCAGCCTACATTATTACTCCCAGTGTCCCGTGGCTCGGTTGGTAACGCTGCCGCCTCACACACTGAGTGTCCGTGGTTCAATCTCCGGTACCGGTGGAAACGTTGGGCATGTTTCCTTACATCTGCTGTCCCTGTTCACCAGCAGTAAGTAGGTACCTGGGTATTAGTCGACTGGTGTGAGTCACATCCTGGGGACAAGATTGAAAGACCCCAATGAAAAGAAGACAAAGTCCTCGATGACGCACTGAGTTAAAGATTTGACCAAATCTCATCTTACCTTACGTGTTCCGTTTGTTCAGTCTGGTAATTCTTTTGCGTTTTGTGTACAGTTTCTTTCAAGTTTTTATTTTTATCATATTAGAACTTGTCACCATTGAATATTATTCTCCTGTGTCCACTTAAGATCTTACCTACAACTTCCTGCAGTTGTTCCCGTGTCTTCTACTAAGGTGATTTTCGCTCTTATTTTAGTATGATCGGTCTGCTATGATGATAAACAGTGAAGGTTCCAGGACCGTGCTGGTGATATTGAACTTTTTATTTTAATAATGCTGAATTTTTCTCAGTTTATGTAAATTGTAAAGAGTGGATCTTCAATATATCAGAGTGCCCATTTTTAATTTTTAAAAATTACACGTAAATATAAACAATGTAGAAAAATGAAAAATGATGCAAAATTCAAACAATTTCTTGAATATTTGAACATAATTGAATCAAAACAATTTAAAAATAAAGTGTAAATTATAAAATTGAATGAAAGTTAAGGTAAGTAAATACTTAATAACAGCGTTAATTAAGTATAACAGTGATGGTGACGTTGTAGACTGTGTGATCCACAGTGATGGTGACGTTGTTGACTGTGTGTGATGGTATAAACCTTGGTAATAAATACCGACAAGTTGGTTTAGAAAGACACGTAAGCAAACACTATAACATATTTATTAGAAAACGTTTCGGTCCTGGGACCTTGATCACTTCTAACATACAGAGGTAGAAAGACATTATATATATAGGCGGAGAGTGAGATGTGACGCACGTGACCTGAGGAATGTCATAAGAACATAAGAATGGAGGAACACTGTAGAAGGCCTACTGGCCCATGCGAGGCAGGTCCTTATCAAAACAACCTCTACCTATGATGAGGACGGGTAGACGATGAAATCATGTGACTCCTGTGTTGTTGGGTTGGTGCTGCTTAAGTATCATGTATGCCAATGTTTTTGAAATTTTGTAGTTTCCAGTGTTGCGTTCTATAGTGTCGGTGACGGTGATTAGTGAGGCTTCTAGGCAGTGAACCAGGCTGGCGGGTTGTCTAGGTGGTGACAAGTGAGTACAGAGAGAGCTCACAGAATGACTCAGGCCGATACCTATGTAGTAGCTTTCCACAAATGATGAAGGCAAAGGTAGGGTAGATTAAATAAAAAAAACTTTTGACATTTTGCAGCCTATGTGATCCTTCGTAGTTCAGCTGGCCCAATCAGACACAAGGATCGTCAGAGTTGGGTATCTAAGTGACTTCTTAACTATGCTTATTACCATATATCACCTTCCCCAGAGAGTAATGAGGCAAGAGGCTGGGAGGCAGTTCTGACGTTTGCATTCCTTTGTGCCATAAGCTTCAGTCATTCAAATGACTCGTAACACAGTGATACATACATGCATACAAACTTTGATACAAATCAACTCTTAGCTCGCAGTTTACTATCACTCTTTGTGTTCTGTCGGAAAGTTGAATATTCATTTGCCTACTTTCCCCATTATACTTATCGTCCTCATTTTGTGCGCAGTCACCCTATGGTCACATCTGTCAAATGTCTTTGCTAAATCCGTGTACACCGCATTTGTATTTTTTTTCCAACGCCTTTGTAATTCTGTCATTGTGGTTTAGTAGCTGTGACAAGCATGATCTCTCATGTTGGTTTGGGTTGTGCAGGTTTTGCTTTCCACATTATTTTTTTTTTAATTTGGCATCCCATTACCTTCTCATAGAATTTTTTGATGTGCGATGTTAGAGTTACTGGTTTAATTTTTGGCTAGCACTCTGCTGCCTCCCTTATGCATAAGAGCTGTCTGTACTCTTAAAGGCCTCTGGGACTTCACCTAGAGCTAAACTCTTTTCTCCAAAAGATACTGGATGCTCTTACTTGTGATATTTTGCATTATTTTAAAATTAGGAATTCTGTGAATCTAGTCCAGGTGTTAATGAGTTGGCATATTTCCTTTTTTTTCGAATTCTGCGCGATTAGTGCTTATGTCAGCTATATGATCTGTGTGGCTTTGAAAGATAATGAAAATTTTTTATGCATTCTCCACCCTTCTTTGTTTAGTGGATTGCAGAACATTGATTCATACTGGTCTTTTAGAACTTCACACTCTTTTTCATCATCAATATAGGAACCTCCTGTAATTAATGGTCAGATTCTAATAGGTAGTACTTAACCAAGATTTTGCATAAGTGTAGAAATATTTGAGGTGTCTTGCAATATCCCTGTGTGCTGCTTCTTTCTGGTATGAAATCTTAAGTTTTTATTTTTCGTGTCTTCGTAATCTCTCGGTTAAGATTATCCTTCCTTCACTGTGACATTTATGTCTTCAAGAAGTTCAGTGACCCTTTGCCTTCTGTACATTCTTCTTTCTCTCCTTAATCTTTTAAGTTTCCTCAATGGTACATATTTAATGCATACTTTGTATGCTTTTGTATTCAGCCTTACCAAGCACTGATGAGAGTTTACAGTGCTTATGACTTTTCCCAGGGTATGTTTGTTAATTTTGCCCAAGTCAGTTCTCTGATTGTTGAAGTTAAATTTGCTGAACATCCCTTCTCAAATAGTATTACTGGAGTTTTCCACCCTTAAATTTATACTTATTTGTAGTTCTACGATGTTGTGATGAGGGTATATTGTATTTATGATTATTTGTGATATTCGGTATGGCGAAGGGCTTTCCACTAATGCAGTTTTAGCCACCATGTAAGGGTATTTTCCGCTATGTCTCCTGGCTAAGATATGTCAACGGCATCTTGGTCACCGTAGTAAGTTGCTTCAACCTAGTTCAAAGACCAACTCGTCCAAGTTGAGCCCTTAGTTCAGTATTATTTGGAAGAAGGATGAAATTACACTTTTTCGGACGTCCTTCTCATCAGCAGTGGCGATTAAAGTACAGAGGTGACGTAAATATCGGAGACAACAGTAGTAGAGAGGCAGATATGAAACTCAGTTTGAGGTGCTCGGTCACTCAGCCTTACTAAGTATTTCGATGCATGGCTTTGATTAGTGTGAAGCTGATTAACGAATGAACAGATTCTTAGGTAAGGAGGGGGCAGAGAAGTGGGGATAGGCGAAGAATAGCGTCGATGATGAGTGTCTAAAGTCATAGAAACAGGACCAGGGCTTAATTAATCTAATAACGGAGCGCTTGATGTTAAAAATAAGGGTAGCGGCAGTCAGGCTGGGGACAGATGACAGGCGCAGAAGTTCGGAAGGAGCTAAGTTTATTGCATTATTTGCAATAACCCATTATTGAATTTTCTCAGTGCCCCTTTCGATGAATTGTTTTACGAAATTTTGAACCTGTCGTGGCGTGAAGTTGTATGTAGCAACAGAAGCTTATTTGACGGTTCAGTTGCACAGTCGAGGGTGGAGTTCTTTGGCAAACATAATGTTCATATCTTCGAGGTTGAGTTCCGAGAGTTTTTCTACTTCCGGAGCCCGGCCATAGGCCAGGTGTAGTGTAGAATTGTAGATTTTTCTAGGTGAGGCCAGTTGTCGATTTCAAATACTTCTGAAATGACTTCTTGGTCTCCTGGAGGCGGAGGTAATTTTGTAGGCTCAATTGTAGCAGTGGGCATGACTGCATCAGAGATGAGTACATTGGAGGTGGCAGTGGGCTTAGTTGCTTCCGGGATGAGTGTACTGGAGGTGACAGTGGGCTTAGTTGCTTCTGAGATGAGTACACTGGAGATGGCAGTGGGCTTAGTTGCTTCTGAGATGAGTACACTGGAGATGGCAGTGGGCTTAGTTGCTTCTGGGATGAGTACACTGGAGGTGGCAGTGGGCTTAGTTGCTTCTGGGATGAGCGTACTTTAGTGGCTTCTGGGATGAGTGCACTGGAGGTGGCGATGAGCTTAGATGCTTGTGGGATGAGTGCACTGGAGGTGGCGATGAGCTTAGATGCTTGTGGGATGAGTGCACTGGAGGTGACGATGAGCTTGGTTACTTCTGCAACTTGAGCACTTGTGGGGTCCATGTTCATAATCTTCAGTATTTTTAGCTGAGTCAACTTCTAGGAACTTCAGGCAGATCATTTAGTGTGAGAATTTCATTGGTGACTTCACTGAGTGTTCTAGGATTAGAGACGTTCCGTAAGTAAGCAAAGACAAGGCAGGTGAGGAGTTTTTGATACTCCCTCTTGGAAGCTGGGGGATGGGTTTGTAGCAATGGTAGAGGTAGAGAAGGTGGGTCTTCAGGTAGCTTGAATAATCCCATGCGTGTCTGCTTGCAGTTTAGTGATGGCAGCATATGTCGAAGCTCTTAGAAACTTGTTTCGTTTGGTCTTCCAGCTTTTTCTTGAATTCCTTTCGTAGAGGACATTTGGCAGCGAGAGTTCTATTGTCGTTCTTGCTCTTCTGGCATTTTATTTAAGTTGATGATAAGCAGTCTTTAAAGGTGTGTCCCTCATTGCCACATTCGAAGCATTATTTCTTCTTCAATTGGCGGTACGTGGCATAGTGGCTGTAGTAGTAGCAGTTCCAGCAGGGCGTGATGTGATGGTATCTTTCTGGCTCGATGTAATAGTACGAAATGCTCAGACCATCAGTGAGTGCTTGAGTCGCCATGGAAACCTCGTTAAAACGGATCTTAATCATGGATAAGGCATTGAGGATCTTGGTTATCGGCTCTACTGAAGCCCACTCATTCTGACTTTCAGTGAGGATCTTGAGGTCTCACTGATAAGTGGTCACATGGTCCACCCTTTTGACGAAAACAATTTTTCTTTCGCCTTTAGTTCTTGTGAGGTGATAACTTCGAAGCTTTAATAATTCAGTTTCTTCATGGCAACAGTGGTGGTGGTGGTCTTGGCAATAAGTGATGAAGGCATCATTGACTGTGGTAAGGTTTGATAGCCTAACGTGAGGGGTCATCAACAGTGTGACAGCCAGGGGTCATCTTCATGGCGCCTGTGGTAGTCCCATGATGCGCGCGCCTGCGTCGTGATGAAAGACATAGAAAGTAGATACGACTCACAAAATCGTAACGACACAATTGCAAACAAACCACGGTACGGACGGGGATTGAACTCGCGGCTGTTGGTTAGAGAAGATAAGATTTGGTTAAAATTCTCCCTTCCAATTGGGATAATAGGGAGTGTGTGTGTGTGTGTGTGTGTGTGTGTGTGTGTGTGTGTGTGTGTGTGTGTGTGTGTGTGTGTGTGTGTAATGCGAAGTGAAGCTGGTGCATGACGAAGCGGCCTTTTATTCTGAAGCCAAAAGTGAGGCCTGGTTGACCAGGCTAGCACCAGACGAGCCTGGCCCATGGCCGGGCTCCAGGAGTAGAAAGACTCTCGAAACTCACCAAAGGTAAAGGTGTGTATGGCATCACAGGAGGGGGGCCCACTAGAGTAAGAACATAAAAATTAAGGAACAACTGCAACAAGCGTACTGGCCCTTGCTAGGCTAGTCCTCAGAATTAAACACTTCTCACTCGGAGCTAGTGGTTGAGCAGTGAAGTTGTAAATCAGGTCCTCGGTACCAAGATGCCTTAGTGTTGCTGTGTTAGACAAGTATTATAATTATGGTATACAATACCGACAGGTAGTTGAGTAAGACACATGCAACAGTTTGGTATCTATACTGATGTTATTGAAGATGCCAGTATGTGAGGCTTTGTGAAAACTACTCATTAAACCAACAGGTAATTGATCCCACTAGAAATGAAAATACCCTGGATTTGATATTCACAAACAACGAGTAACTGATCAGAGACATAACAGTTACAAAAACAATATACTCTGATCGCATCACATAAGTTCAAACAAGTATTAACTCAGGGTTAGGGAACTGCGTCACTAATGTTAGAGACGGGATGTTCAGTAAGTTTAATTTTAACAACCATAGAATTAACTGGGAAAAAATAAACCAAGAGCTGTTAGACATACCCTGGGAATCAGACATGAGCACCATAAATCCTCACCAGTGTCTACAGAAGCTGAATAGAGAGGCATACAAGGTATATATGAAACACTTACCATTGAGGAAACCCAGAAGAAGATCAGATATAGAGAGAAAGCGTAGATGGTATGGAAGAAGAAAGCGGGTTGCTGAATTGCTTAAAAACACATATATGCTCCAGCAGAGGAAAGATAGGCTTAGCCGAGAGATCACTGAATTAGAGCAAAAACTTAGGATGTCATACCTCACAGAAGAAGTACAAAGGAAACAAAGGGCCACATAGGATATTGCAAGAAACCCAAAGTATTTCTATTCCTATGTAAAATCCAAGCAAAGAACTACCTGTAGAATTGGACTACTACTGAGAGGAGACTCGTATACTGACGATGAAGAGGAAATGAGTGAAATCCTAAAAGAACAGTATGAGTCGGTGTTCAGTAACCCACTAAATGACAGCAAGGTAGAAAATGTAGAAATATTTTTCACTCCAGAAGACCGCGCAGACCAACTGACTGACATTAGTACGAAAAGCTACATGCCCACTCAGCACCTCGACCAGATTCATGGAATGCTGTATTTATAAAGAAGTGTAAAGTACCACTAGCACGAGCACTCAGCATTCTTTGGAGAAAGAGCTTAGATCTAGGTGAAATACCGGAGGCCTTCAAGGGTGCAGACATAGCTCCTTTTTTTTTCGACAAACCCTGACAAAGTCCTTATTAGCACGATAGGCTGTTTTGCGTCAACCATCGAAGACAAGGGGGTATCTCCATCAGAGGTACACCTATAGCCATTAGAAACCCTAACGAGATCCTGGGATATGAGATAGATTACTCCACTCAACATCTCACGTCAGTAAACAGATAAACTTAGCCAAAGCCTGTCTTAGCAGTTTATATAGATTTAATCAAACCCCTTCACACGTCAAAAAACATCTGTATAAAATGATGATAAGGCCTATACTCGAATACCCATGTGTCCCAATGTCGTTAACAACAAAGACCAACATGCTACGGGTGCAACAGGTCCAGAATAGAGCTCTCTGCTTTATTACGGGTACCAGGAGGAGAGACGGAATCAGGATGGCAGATTTACACATCCAACAGGATATTGCTGCCCTGAACGTACGACTTGATACGCTGACATAGAGGCAACTTTATGCAATGTAAGAGCTCTGTATACCAGACAGAGAGAATCCTCCCCAAGTTGCAAATGCCACCTCAAAAAATGATTCTTCAACAGAGGATGCGCCGCTTCATCCACAAGTATGATTACCATCGACCAATGATTTTGAGCAACCTCCCTGCAGATGAAGATGACTGGATAACACCGGAACCCTTCTATGTCTGCTAAGCCTATCATCACCCTAAATTATTGAGACATCTTTTATAACTTCTCTAATCTCACATCTACTACTGTAACAGCGCAATACTTACTATGGCGGGACACCACCTTGAAAGAAGCCAACATGCCCAGTAATTTTAATTAAATTGTGGGTATATTTATCGCCTTGTCCTTGTCATTACCAGCCTTCGTCATGCAATCGCAAAAAATGCAATTGCAGATTGTATATCCATTGCTAACTCAGAGTCATGCACCTATATATTTGTTATATCTGTGTGAATCTGATGGGTAAGTGTTATACCCCTTTCAATAATTTTCTGTTATTACACATACACATTCCAAATTGCACCAAAGTGGTTGGGCCACTTCCCTTTAGTATCCTGCCTCTCTTTCCCCTCCCACCCTTTTCCTATATTTCCATCCTTACCAATCCTCTTTCCTTTCCTTTCTTACCAAAGCTCTGATCATAAGTTCAGTTTCAAGCTCCTTTGCATCTGGGAGGTAGTAGAGCACTGGTAAAAACTACAGACCAGTAGCCCTAACTTCTCACATCATAAAAATATTCGAAAGAGGGATGAGACGGCAGATTACAAATTTCATGGACCAGCACAACCAACATAACCCGAACCAGCATGGTTTTAGAGCAGGAGGATCATGTCTGTCACAGCTGCTGAACCATTATGACAGAATTACGGAGGCACTGGAAGACGACCAGAACGCAGATGTGATTTACACAGATTTTGCAAACGCGTTTGACAAATGCGATCATGGAGTGATAGCGCACAAAATGAAGGTCATGGGCATTACGGGGAAGGTAGGCAGATGGATTTTCGGGTTCCTAACACACACAACACAGAAATTAGTAGTGAACAGGGCAAGATCCAGCATCAGCGAGGTCAAAAGCTCAGTGCCCCAAGGCACTGTCCTGGCACCTCTGCTGTTTCTCCTCCTCATAGCAGACATAGATAAAAACACCCGACACACTTTTGTATCATCATTTGCCGATGACACTAAAATAAACATGAAAGTCACTACGATAGAAGACACTGAAAAATTACAGGAAGACATAAGCAGGATTTTCCAGTGGCCTTTGGAGAACAACATGACGTTCAGTGGTGATAAGTTCCAGCTGCTTAGGTATGGAAAGAATGAAGAACTCAAAAGGAACACTATATACAAAACTCAAGAGGATCACCAAATAGAACGAAAGGAACACGTACAAAACCTGGGAATAATTATGTCAACTGACCTTTCTTTTGAAGACCATAACAAGACAAAGATCACGGCAGGAAGATGACGGGGTGGGTATTGAGAATTTTCAAAACAAGGGAAATAATGCCGATTGTGATACTCTTCAAATCACTAGTGCTCCCTCACTTAGAATATTGCTCAGTGCTGACGGCCCCGTTCAGAGCAGGAGAAATATCGGAGCTGGAAAAAAACAAAGATCGTTTACGGCTTACGGCTCACATTGAGCCAGTAAAGCACCTAAACTTCTGGGAACGCCTTCAAGTCTTGAACATGTACTCATTGGAGAGGAGGAGAGAGAGATACATCATAAAATATACCTGGAAAGTACTCGAGGGCCTGGTCCCAAATCTGCACACTGCCGTAACTACATACTGGTGTGAGAGATATGGGAGGAAGTGTAAAATAAACCCAGCGAGGAACAAGGGTATCAACATCCGGGGTCCCAGACTATTCAACATCTTAACCAGAAGATACCAGAAACACGGCTGGAATAAGTGTAGAAGCTTTCAAGAGGAAACTGGACAAGTATCTTCACCAGGTGCTGGATAACAGCCTGGTTGACCAGGCAAGCACCGGACGAGTCTGGCCCATGGCCGGGCTCAGAGAGTAGAGAAACTCGAATCTCTTCAAAGGTATCAAAGGTATGTTGTTATATCTAGTACTTGTACTAAGAGTGGGAAACGGTTGTTTAATAAGAGTAGAATCTCCCTGGTATTGGGCAGCAGTAGGCCTACTACATGTTCCTCTTTGTGCTCACTATTCTGTGGCCCTTCTAACTTGTTTAATTATATAGTATTTTTGTGTTTTATTAAACTTAGAGACTACTATCATATTGCACTTGCTCGAATATTTCAACTCTTGGGGTGTGGAGGCTCACGTAGTGAGCGCTAACATGATCTTAAACACTGCAGATAAAATTGTGGCCTAAAGATAGGCCTCTCCACCCTTCTCCCTGGTAAACAGTTAACTAAAACTTCGAATATTCATAGCTAGGTTAGGTAAATGAAGCTGTTTTGTAATATGTTAATTTTAGCAAGATTTGATTGAGAATTTTGTTTTGGTACTAAATTATAAATTCACAATTTTGTCATAGGTGTGGTTAACTGTTATTTTGGAGCAAGAGAAGGGAAGGCGACAGCAGGAAGGGAAGATGGAAGGGAGAGGAAAGGAAGAAATTTTAAGATTATCCATAATATTGTCTGAAGGTATCTATGTATTTGAAGTATTGACTGTTTTCTAATTTTAGTGTACTTTCTTGTTACAGGTGAGTCTGTCTTTGTTTTCATGTCCTCTTCCTATCCCGCTGCTGCTAAATCAAGGTAAGAATCACCCACCTCTTCACTTGTCTTTGTGTTCCGGGTATTACAATTAATATGGAATAGGCAGTGTATTTTGTTTAGTTGTTGGAGGAGGATCAAGTAGCTGGCTGTGTCGTGGGTGTTGGGGTTACACTGATCTTGAAAGCTGGTGCATGGATCATTATTTAAAAGACAAGATCTTTGTATGAGGGATCCCGGTAAAGGATCCGGGGAACAGTCACGCTAGTCTGCCGTCGTACCCATTAGCTAGGGAAGGCAAAAATGCCGATCGCGATTTACCAGTAGATGGCATCACCGCAGAGCAATATTAGTAGATCGCGGGACTACCAATTAATGATATGGATTACAGAGAATTGGAAGACGAGTTGTAGCTGTTATATATAACATATCAAGGTGAATATGATAATGATATAGCCTATCAAAGCTGAGACTGTCTTAAAATTACCTCTCCTCATCTTCCACTCTCTCTGGTATTTATTTTTTCCCCTGTATTACAGAAGATGTTGAGTAAGTGTAACATCTCGTCGGTAAAGATACCTAGATGTTGCACATGTGTTATATTCATCAGTGTTCGATATGTTAAACAGTTGCAGAATGTTATGAACTTGGGCAGAGGGTTCATAGATTTAGCAACACTAGAATATGCATAACACTTGCATGCTTCCCATTTGGTGCAAAACATTGATATTGATTATAATGCATCAAAATTGGCCTTCTTGTTTAATAATAATTTGCAACCGAGAATGAAATTTTAATTTTGCAAAACGACGAATTAAATCCAGAACCTCAGTAGGAAACTTTCGGAACTTCAGAAAATATCAGATGGTAGAAAAGGTGTCATGTACTTGTCATCAGTTTTTGGATCAA
Source organism: Cherax quadricarinatus (assembly GCF_038502225.1). NCBI lineage: Eukaryota > Metazoa > Arthropoda > Malacostraca > Decapoda > Parastacidae > Cherax > Cherax quadricarinatus. The sequence continues at coordinate 34,801,531 of NC_091305.1, forward strand.
CCTATTGTGAGTTAATAGTGTCACACAAAAAATATTACACCAAAATACCGATTCAGTCTGTCAGATGATCACCTGGTTGCCTGTTTGAGGCTAGCAACCAACACCTACGATCGCGATTACGCACGCACACGTATTGAACACACACACTCATGTCGTGCCGAATAAGAACATAAGAACGACGGAACACTGCAGAAGGCCTACTGGCCCATGCGAGGCAGGTCCAAGTCTCCTACAGGCTTATGCCAATGCACCCAACCTAGTCAGGTCAGGTCACATTGACTTAAGGGAGGAACACGGCAACCGACCTGGTAGCACAAGCTATCAGGTCTAACTCACACCCACCCACATCTACTCATGTATCTATCCAACCTATCTTTAAAGCCACACAACGTTCTGGCCTCTATAACGGTACTTGGGAGTTTGTTCCACTCATCCACAACTCTATTACCAAACCAGTACTTTCCTATATCCTTCCTGAATCTGAATTTTTCCAACTTAAAACCATTGCTGCGAGTCCTGTCTAGGCTAGATATTTTCAGCACACTATTTACATCCCCTTTATTTATTCCTGTCTTCCATTTATACACCTCAATCATATCCCCCCTAATTCTACGTCTTTCTAGAGAGTGCAGTTTCAGGGCCCTTAGTCTATCCTCATAGGGAAGGTTTCTGATACATGGGATCAACTTTGTCATCCTCCTTTGTACATTTTCCAGAGAATTTATATCCATTCTGTAATACGGTGACCAAAACTGTGCAGCATAATCTAAGTGAGGCCTAACCAAGGATGTATAGAGTTGAAGAACAACCTGAGAACTCCTATTATTTATGCTTCTTGATATGAAGCCAAGGATTCTATTAGCTTTATTGCGAACACTTATGCACTGTTGTCTTGGTTTCAGATTACTGCTAACCAGAACTCCTAAATCTTTTTCGCAATCCGTAATATTAAGATCTACATTATTTAGTTTATATGTGGCATGGTTATTGTCCTGTCCAACATTTAGAACTTTGCATTTGTCTATATTAAACTGCATCTGCCACTTCTCCGACCACTGCATCAGTCTATTCAAATCTTCCTGGAGTGTTCGAATGTCCTCGTCAGAATGAATTCGACGGCCTATTTTGGTGTCATCGGCAAACTTGCCGATGTCGCTCTTTATGCCCTCATCTATGTCGTTTATGTAGATTGTGAACAGCAGGGGGCCCAACACTGACCCCTGTGGAACACCGCTCGTGACGCTTCCCCACTCTGATTTCTCCCCATTTATGCAAACTCTCTGCTGCCTATTTGTCAACCATGCCTCTATCCAGGAAAAAATCTCTCCTCCTATTCCATGTGCTTTAATTTTCCTCAATAGTCTCTGATGTGGGACCCTGTCAAAAGCCTTACTGAAGTCCATATACACAATATCATATTCATTACCATGATCTACCTCCTCAAATACCTTAGTGAAAAAAGTTAATAAATTCGTAAGGCAGGAACGCCCCTTTGTAAAACCATGCTGAGATTCGTTGATTAATTTATGCTTTTCAAGGTGGCTACGAACTGCCTCGGCAATTATTGATTCCATAAATTTTCCCACTATGGAGGTTAGGCTTATTGGTCTATAGTTCGAAGCTAAGGACCTGTCACCTGTTTTGAAAATATGTATCACATTTGCCATTTTCCACTTATCTGGCACCATGCCAGTTTGTAGTGATATGTTGAAAAGATTAGCCAAAGGTGTGCTATGCTCCTCTTTACATTCCTTTAGAACCCTTGCATACAGTTCATCAGGGCCTGGGGATTTGTTAGGTTTTAATTTATCTATTTGCCTAAGGACCATGTCACTTGTGACCCTAATAGTGCACAGTTTATTATCGTCCTGTTCTACATAATTTATCATTACTGGAATATCGCTGGTATCCTCCTGTGTAAAAACTGAGAGGAAGTATGTGTTAAAAATTCTACACATTTCCTTATCACTGTCAGTGAGCTGACCCGAGGAACTTTTGAGTGGGCCTATCTTGTCCCTGATCTTACTTCTGTATACCTGAAAGAATCCTTTTGGGTTAGTCTTCGATTCTCTTGCAACTTTAACCTCATAATCTCTTTTTGCTTTTCTAATTCCCTTTTTTATTTCTCTCTTTAACTGAATATATCGATTTCTCAATTGCCCCTCTCCTCTTTTGATTTGCCTATATATGCCTCTCTTTTGACCAATCAGATATTTTAATCTATTGTTCATCCATTTAGGATCATTTTTGTTTGATCTGATTTCCCTATTTGGAACATAATTTGACTGAGCAGCTAGAACTATACCCTGGAAAGCATCATATCGGCAACCATCACCACCTACCTGACCCTTAGTCAGGTCATTCCAGTTCAGCCCACCTAAGTAATTTTTCAGTCCTATGAAATCAGCCAAGCGAAAGTCAGGGACGGAGACTTGATTGCCATTATTAGGGGAATTCCATGATATATTAAAACTGAGTGATTTGTGATCACTTTCCCCAAGCTCATCATTAACCTCAAGATTATTAATTAGTGTTTCCCTACTGGCAAGAACCAAGTCAAGGAGGTTATTTCCCCTAGTTGGCTCTGTCACAAACTGTTTTAAAAAACAATCCTGGATCGTATCAAGAAAGTCACCTGACTCTAAATTTCCTGTCAAATTGCTCCAGTCAATCTGTCTATAGTTGAAATCTCCCATTAGCACAACATTTTCGTATGTAGATGCCTTACGAATTTCGTCCCATAGAAGTTTACTGCACTCCCTATCAAGATTTAGGTAAAGCTTACGATTTTGGCTTAAATTGCAACGCTCTTCTTGCCAAATAAGGCAAGCGAAAATTTGTATTTGCAGTAATTTCGTAAAAATCATCCCTAATCTAACGAAAAAAGTATTTTTCATTGTGTTTAGTATTAAATTGTTGTAAACGTATCTAAAATATATTTAGTTAACATAAGAACATAAGAACGAAGGAACACTGCAGAAGGCCTACTGGCCCATGCGAGGCAGGTCCAAGTCTCCTACCGGCTTAAGCCAATGCACCCAACCTAGTCAGGTCAGGTCACATTGACTTAAGGGAGGAACACGGCAACCGACCTGGTAGCACAAGCTATCAGGTCTAACTCACACCCACCCACATCCACTCATGTATTTATCCAACCTATTTTTAAAGCTACACAACGTTCTGACCTCTATAACGGTACTTGGGAGTTTGTTCCACTCATCCACAACTCTATTACCAAACCAGTACTTTCCTATATCCTTCCTGAATCTGAATTTTTCCAACTTAAAACCATTGCTGCGAGTCCTGTATAGGCTAGATATTTTCAGCACACTATTTACATCCCCTTTATTTATTCCTGTCTTCCATTTATACACCTCAATCATATCCCCCCTAATTCTACGTCTTTCTAGAGAGTGCAGATTCAGGGCCCTTAGTCTATCCTCATAGGGAAGGTTTCTGATACATGGGATCAACTTTGTCATCCTCCTTTGTACATTTTCCAGAGAATTTATATCCATTCTGTAATAAGGTGACCAAAACTGTGCAGCATAATCTAAATGAGGCCTAACCAAGGATGTATAGAGTTGAAGAACAACCTGAGGACTCCTATTATTTATGCTTCTTGATATGAAGCCAAGGATTCTATTAGCTTTATTGCGAACACTTATGCACTGTTGTCTTGGTTTCAGATTACTGCTAACCAGAACTCCTAAATCTTTTTCGCAATCCGTAATATTAAGATCTACATTATTTAGTTTATATGTGGCATGGTTATTGTCCTGTCCAACATTTAGAACTTTGCATTTGTCTATATTAAACTGCATTTGCCACTTCTCCGACCACTGCATCAGTCTATTCAAATCTTCCTGGAGTGCTCGAATGTCCTCGTCAGAATGAATTCGACGGCCTATTTTGGTGTCATCGGCAAACTTGCCGATGTCGCTCTTTATGCCCTCATCTATGTCGTTTATGTAGATTGTGAACAGCAGGGGGCCCAACACTGACCCCTGCGGAACACCGCTCGTGACACTCCCCCACTCTGATTTCTCCCCATTTATGCAAACTCTCTGCTGCCTATTTGTCAACCATGCCTCTATCCAGGAAAAAATTTCTCCTCCTATTCCATGTGCTTTAATTTTCCTCAATAGTCTCTGATGTGGGACCCTGTCAAAAGCCTTACTGAAGTCCATATACACAATATCATATTCATTACCATGATCTACCTCCTCAAATACCTTAGTGAAAAAAGTTAATAAATTCGTAAGGCAGGAACGCCCCTTTGTAAAACCATGCTGAGATTCGTTGATTAATTTATGCTTTTCAAGGTGGCTACGAACTGCCTCGGCAATTATTGATTCCATAAATTTTCCCACTATGGAGGTTAGGCTTATTGGTCTATAGTTCGAAGCTAAGGACCTGTCACCTGTTTTGAAAATAGGTATCACATTTGCCATTTTCCACTTATCTGGCACCATGCCAGTTTGTAGTGATATGTTGAAAAGATTAGCCAAAGGTGTGCTAAGCTCCTCTTTACATTCCTTTAGAACCCTTGCATACAGTTCATCAGGGCCTGGGGATTTGTTAGGTTTTAATTTATCTATTTGCCTAAGGACCATGTCACTTGTGACCCTAATAGTGCACAGTTTATTATCGTCCTGTTCTACATAATTTATCATTACTGGAATATCGCTGGTATCCTCCTGTGTAAAAACTGAGAGGAAGTATGTGTTAAAAATTCTACACATTTCCTTATCACTGTCAGTGAGCTGACCCGAGGAACTTTTGAGTGGGCCTATCTTGTCCCTGATCTTACTTCTGTAAACCTGAAAGAATCCTTTTGGGTTAGTCTTCGATTCTCTTGCAACTTTAACCTCATAATCTCTTTTTGCTTTTCTAATTCCCTTTTTTATTTCTCTCTTTAACTGAATATATCGATTTCTTAATTGTCCCTCTCCTCTTTTGATTTGCCTATATATGCCTCTCTTTTGACCAATCAGATATTTTAATCTATTGTTCATCCATTTAGGATCATTTTTGTTTGATCTGATCTCCCTATTTGGAATATAATTTGACTGAGCAGCTAGAACTATGCCCTGATCATATCATACCTACCTGACCCTTAGTCAGGTCATTGTCATTTTTCAGTCCTATGAAATCAGCCAAGCGAAAGTCAGGGACGGAGAGATTCAATTCTGATATATTCTGAGTGATTTGTGATACTTTCCCCAAGCTCATCATTAACCTCAAGATTATTAATTATACTGGCAAGAACCAAGTCAAGGAGGTTATTAGTTGGCTCTGTCACACTGTTTTAAAAAACAATCCTGGATCGTATCGTACCTGTATTTCCTGTCAAATTGCTCCAGTCAATCTGTCTATAGTTGAAACGCACAACATTTTCGTATGTAGATGCCTTACGAATTTCGTCCCATAGAAGTTTACTGCACTCCCTATCAAGATTTGGGGCCCTGTAAATCACACCCAAAATCAGTTTTTCTCGGCCCTCGAGAAGCTGTAACCAAACAGATTCAGTGGCTGACGCTTCTAATTTAATATCTTGTCTAACACAACAATTTAAATTGTCTCTGACATACATCGCTACTCCACCACCTTTCCTGTTGACCCTGTCAGTGTGGAATAATTTATAGCCTTGTATGTGACATTCAGAGGGCATCTCTCTATCTTTCAGATTGAGCCGGGTCTCTGTTATAGCAATAATATCTATGTTTCCTGCACTTGCAATTAATCTTAGCTCATCTATCTTATTTCTTACACTCCTGCTATTAGTATAGTAAACCTTAAGGGAGCTAGTCCCTTGCTGCCCTCTGCTGTCCCCCTTTGTTTGCTGACCTGATCTATTGTCTTTATTTATAACTTCATGCTGAATGCCTTTTATACATTTACTGTTTCCAACCCAAGTGTTGCAACCTGCTTGTTTCCCACACACACCCATACCTCTATCTTCCATCAGTTTAAAATCATAGGCATTTCACCAATGGCCTTCTCAATCGAGTCTGCAAGTGCTACCACCCCAGCCCCAGAGAGATGTACCCCATCCCTTGCATACATATCATGTTTGCCATAAAAGTTGTTCCAGTTGGATTAGGCTAAATTAAATTACGCTTGTTATAATACGATTAGGGAAATTTTCAAAGGTTCTTTTGGCACAAAATTATTAATTTTTACATTAACATAAATGGAAAAATATATCTTCAAACGTATGAGATAAAATTTTAGAAATGACTTAATTTTAAACGCGTTCTTGCTAATTGACCAATTTTACCTATTCAGCACGACACACACACACCACACACACCACACACACCACACACACCACACACACCACACACACCACACACACCACACACACACCACACACACCACACACACCACACACACACCACACACACACCACACACACACACACACACACACACACACACACACACACACACACACACACACACACACACACACACACACACACACACACACACACACACACACACACACACACACACACACACACACACACACACACCACACACCACACACACCACACACACCACACACACCACACACACCACACACACACACACACACACACACACACACACACACACACACACACACACACACACATATATATATATATATATATATATATATATATATATATATATATATATATATATATATATATATATTGCATAGAGAGAACTTTGGAAAATAAAAAGCAGATCCCATCTAACCAGTCTGGCCGCCCTTGCACTAGGTCGTCTAGTGTACAAAATGTTGTGACCACCTTACACAATTAGTTTTTTTACACGATATTGTAAACTTCACATTTTGTGGAGAGAAGCAATGGTCATTTGATCTGTATTGTATCCAGGAAGCCTGTGTACGATAGCTCCTTGGATAGGTACATCGTTCTATTAATAAAGATTATGTTCCGAAGATTTGTATACTGGGTGATCTAGTTGGTAGTGATGAGTGGTAGGGTCCCAGCCTCGGGCTTTTAGTACTCCTTATACTAGTAGGAAAAATAATCTAAACGTGTGAAATTATTCTGCATTCTTCTTTTTCAGTTATTCATGATCACTGCTGAAAATCATTAATAGTTGGTATTTAATATAAGAACATAAGAACATAAGAACGAAGGAACACTGCAGAAGGCCTACTGGCCCATGCGAGGCAGGTCCAAGTCTCCTACCGGCTTAAGCCAATGCACCCAACCTAGTCAGGTCAGGTCACATTGACTTAAGGGAGGAACACGGCAACCGACCTGGTAGCACAAGCTATCAGGTCTAACTCACACCCACCCACATCCACTCATGTATTTATCCAACCTATTTTTAAAGCTACACAACGTTCTGGCCTCTATAACGGTACTTGGGAGTTTGTTCCACTCATCCACAACTCTATTACCAAACCAGTACTTTCCTATATCCTTCCTGAATCTGAATTTTTCCAACTTAAAACCATTGCTGCGAGTCCTGTCTAGGCTAGATATTTTCAGCACACTATTTACATCCCCTTTATTTATTCCTGTCTTCCATTTATACACCTCAATCATATCCCCCCTAATTCTACGTCTTTCTAGAGAGTGCAGATTCAGGGCCCTTAGTCTATCCTCATAGGGAAGGTTTCTGATACATGGAATCAACTTTGTCATCCTCCTTTGTACATTTTCCAGAGAATTTATATCCATTCTGTAATAAGGTGACCAAAACTGTGCAGCATAATCTAAATGAGGCCTAACCAAGGATGTATAGAGTTGAAGAACAACCTGAGGACTCCTATTATTTATGCTTCTTGATATGAAGCCAAGGATTCTATTAGCTTTATTGCGAACACTTATGCACTGTTGTCTTGGTTTCAGATTACTGCTAACCAGAACTCCTAAATCTTTTTCGCAATCCGTAATATTAAGATCTACATTATTTAGTTTATATGTGGCATGATTATTGTCCTGTCCAACATTTAGAACTTTGCATTTGTCTATATTAAACTGCATCTGCCACTTCTCCGACCACTGCATCAGTCTATTCAAATCTTCCTGGAGTGCTCGAATGTCCTCGTCAGAATGAATTCGACGGCCTATTTTGGTGTCATCGGCAAACTTGCCGATGTCGCTCTTTATGCCCTCATCTATGTCGTTTATGTAGATTGTGAACAGCAGGGGGCCCAACACTGACCCCTGTGGAACACCGCTCGTGACACTTCCCCACTCTGATTTCTCCCCATTTATGCAAACTCTCTGCTGCCTATTTGTCAACCATGCCTCTATCCAGGAAAAAATTTCTCCTCCTATTCCATGTGCTTTAATTTTCCTCAATAGTCTCTGATGTGGGACCCTGTCAAAAGCCTTACTGAAGTCCATATACACAATATCATATTCATTACCATGATCTACCTCCTCAAATACCTTAGTGAAAAAAGTTAATAAATTCGTAAGGCAGGAACGCCCCTTTGTAAAACCATGCTGAGATTCGTTGATTAATTTATGCTTTTCAAGGTGGCTACGAACTGCCTCGGCAATTATTGATTCCATAAATTTTCCCACTATGGAGGTTAGGCTTATTGGTCTATAGTTCGAAGCTAAGGACCTGTCACCTGTTTTGAAAATAGGTATCACATTTGCCATTTTCCACTTATCTGGCACCATGCCAGTTTGTAGTGATATGTTGAAAAGATTAGCCAAAGGTGTGCTAAGCTCCTCTTTACATTCCTTTAGAACCCTTGCATACAGTTCATCAGGGCCTGGGGATTTGTTAGGTTTTAATTTATCTATTTGCCTAAGGACCATGTCACTTGTGACCCTAATAGTACACAGTTTATTATCGTCCTGTTCTACATAATTTATCATTACTGGAATATCGCTGGTATCCTCCTGTGTAAAAACTGAGAGGAAGTATGTGTTAAAAATTCTACACATTTCCTTATCACTGTCAGTGAGCTGACCCGAGGAACTTTTGAGTGGGCCTATCTTGTCCCTGATCTTACTTCTGTATACCTGAAAGAATCCTTTTGGGTTAGTCTTCGATTCTCTTGCAACTTTAACCTCATAATCTCTTTTTGCTTTTCTAATTCCCTTTTTTATTTCTCTCTTTAACTGAATATATCGATTTCTCAATTGCCCCTCTCCTCTTTTGATTTGCCTATATATGCCTCTCTTTTGACCAATCAGATATTTTAATCTATTGTTCATCCATTTAGGATCATTTTTGTTTGATCTGATTTCCCTATTTGGAACATAATTTGACTGAGCAGCTAGAACTATGCCCTGGAAAGCATCATATCGGCAACCATCACCACCTACCTGACCCTTAGTCAGGTCATTCCAGTTCAGCCCACCTAAGTAATTTTTCAGTCCTATGAAATCAGCCAAGCGAAAGTCAGGGACGGAGACTTGATTGCCATTATTAGGGGAATTCCATGATATATTAAAACTGAGTGATTTGTGATCACTTTCCCCAAGCTCATCATTAACCTCAAGATTATTAATTAGTGTTTCCCTACTGGCAAGAACCAAGTCAAGGAGGTTATTTCCCCTAGTTGGCTCTGTCACAAACTGTTTTAAAAAACAATCCTGGATCGTATCAAGAAAGTCACCTGACTCTAAATTTCCTGTCAAATTGCTCCAGTCAATCTGTCTATAGTTGAAATCTCCCATTAGCACAACATTTTCGTATGTAGATGCCTTACGAATTTCGTCCCATAGAAGTTTACTGCACTCCCTATCAAGATTTGGGGCCGAGTCATCCTCAATGAGAGGAACTTTGACATGAGAATTTCCCGGTATTGGGAAATTATTATTTGAAAGTTACTGTCATTGAGGATGACTCGGCATATCAATGGATCAATACTTTTACTGAACTTAAGCATATTATCTACCAACTATTAATAATTTTCGATAGTGATCATGAAAAGCTGAAAAAGAAGAATGCAGAATAATTTCACACGTATAGATTATTTTTCCTAGATAAAACTAGTGACGAGGTAAGTCTTGCATATTGTTGTAGGAATGACTGCTTCCAATGAATATTGTACCGGTCTTAATGATTGGCACGCACGACAGTGACATTTCCTTGCTAAGTCGGCGGGTGTGCGTGTGTAGCATCGTGCATGTTCCATGTGACGGCTATATTGATCTTTAACTTTGTGATGGGCAGGAGGAGAGACATGATTACGACCTACAAGGTTCTCAGGAACATTTACTCCAGTATCAGGATACACTGACATTCGAGGGGCCAGGCAAGAGAACATAAAACTCAAAACTTACATGGAAGAATACAACAAACACTGACTGTAATTGGGTTATATTAGCACAAAAAATTTCTGTGCCATGGGAAAGCCACTGTCACACAGTCATCGTGAAGTACTTCCTGAGGTAACATGAAGCTTCCCTTCTCCATAACCAACCAGTCTTGTTGAATCACATATTCACTAATTATTTATCCTACCAGTTCTGAAAGAACTATCTTGTTTTTGCACTCAGTGTCAGTAGGCAGATTATTCCGGTGATGTATAACTGCACAATGTCCTTTGCTCGCATTTGAGTTGCGATTCTTGTCTCAGAATTGGGCCATATGTATCAACATGTTCTTGGGAAATTGTGGGTCTGATGATTCCTACTGACAAGCAACAAGTAATACTTTGATTGGCACCCCCTTCACACACGGAGGGCCCGGGTTCGATTCCCGGCGGGTGGAAACATTCCGACACGTTTCCTTACACCTGTTGTCCTGTTCACCTAGCAGCAAATAGGTACCTGGGTGTTAGTCGACTGGTGTGGGTCGCATCCTGGGGGACAAGATTAAGGACCCCAATGGAAATAAGTTACAGTCCTCGATGACGCACTGACTTTCTTGGGTTATCCTGGGTGGCTAACCCTCCGGGGTTAAAAATCCGAACGAAATCTTATCTTATCTTATCTTACTTTCTGCCTCGATGTTTTATGACATTTTTGCGAAGTATTGAATAACTTTGATTCGCATAGTTCTCAATGTTTGTGTAGAAATTTTGTTTAATATCTTCAAAGGTTACTAGTTCTGGGAGCCACCCGGTCCCAGACCAGGACTCGTTTTTGCCTTCTTGATCAGTCAGGTTATTAGTGCTACTACCACATAATCCAGCTTAAGAACTACAGGAAATAAACC
>NC_091305.1:34820192-35007166 GCF_038502225.1 Cherax quadricarinatus
ACTTTGTGTGTGATTCTTTATCTTTTAACTCCACGCCTCTTGCCAAGACCCTCGCATTTACTTCTCTTACAACCCCATCTATAAATATATTAAACAACCACGGTGACATCACACATCCTTGTCTAAGGCCTACTTTTACTGGGAAAAAATTTCCCTCTTTCCTACATACTCTAACTTGAGCCTCACTATCCTCGTAAAAACTCTTCACTGCTTTCAGTAACCTACCTCCTACACCATACACTTGCAACATCTGCCACATTGCCCCCCTATCCACCCTGTCATACGCCTTTTCCAAATCCATAAATGCCACAAAGACCTCTTTAGCCTTATCTAAATACTGTTCACTTATATGTTTCACTGTAAACACCTGGTCCACACACCCCCTACCTTTCCTAAAGCCTCCTTGTTCATCTGCTATCCTATTCTCCGTCTTACTCTTAATTCTTTCAATTATAACTCTACCATACACTTTACCAGGTACACTCAACAGACTTATCCCCCTATAATTTTTGCACTCTCTTTTATCCCCTTTGCCTTTATACAAAGGAACTATGCATGCTCTCTGCCAATCCCTAGGTACCTTACCCTCTTCCATACATTTATTAAATAATTGCACCAACCACTCCAAAACTATATCCCCACCTGCTTTTAACATTTCTATCTTTATCCCATCAATCCCGGCTGCCTTACCCCCTTTCATTTTACCTACTGCCTCACGAACTTCCCCCACACTCACAACTGGCTCTTCCTCACTCCTACAAGATGTTATTCCTCCTTGCCCTATACACGAAATCACAGCTTCCCTATCTTCATCAACATTTAACAATTCCTCAAAATATTCCTTCCATCTTCCCAATACCTCTAACTCTCCATTTAATAACGCTCCTCTCCTATTTTTAACTGACAAATCCATTTGTTCTCTAGGCTTTCTTAACTTGTTAATCTCACTCCAAAACTTTTTCTTATTTTCAACAAAATTTGTTGATAACATCTCACCCACTCTCTCATTTGCTCTCTTTTTACATTGCTTCACCACTCTCTTAACTTCTCTCTTTTTCTCCATATACTCTTCCCTCCTTGCATCACTTCTACTTTGTAAAAACTTCTCATATGCTAACTTTTTCTCCCTTACTACTCTCTTTACATCATCATTCCACCAATCGCTCCTCTTCCCTCCTGCACCCACTTTCCTGTAACCACAAACTTCTGCTGAACACTCTAACACTACATTTTTAAACCTACCCCATACCTCTTCGACCCCATTGCCTATGCTCTCATTAGCCCATCTATCCTCCAATAGCTGTTTATATCTTACCCTAACTGCCTCCTCTTTTAGTTTATAAACCTTCACCTCTCTCTTCCCTGATGCTTCTATTCTCCTTGTATCCCATCTACCTTTTACTCTCAGTGTAGCTACAACTAGAAAGTGATCTGATATATCTGTGGCCCCTCTATAAACATGTACATCCTGAAGTCTACTCAACAGTCTTTTATCTACCAATACATAATCCAACAAACTACTGTCATTTCTCCCTACATCATATCGTGTATACTTATTTATCATCTTTTTCTTAAAATATGTATTACCTATAACTAAACCCCTTTCTATACAAAGTTCAATCAAAGGGCTCCCATTATCATTTACACCTGGCACCCCAAACTTACCTACCACACCCTCTCTAAAAGTTTCTCCTACTTTAGCATTCAAGTCCCCTACCACAATTACTCTCTCACTTGGTTCAAAGGCTCCTATACATTCACTTAACATCTCCCAAAATCTCTCTCTCTCCTCTGCATTCCTCTCTTCTCCAGGTGCATACACGCTTATTATGACCCACTTCTCGCATCCAACCTTTACTTTAATCCACATAATTCTTGAATTTACACATTCATATTCTCTTTTCTCCTTCCATAACTGATCATTTAACATTACTGCTACCCCTTCCTTTGCTCTAACTCTCTCAGATACTCCAGATTTAATCCCATTTATTTCCCCCAAACAATCACAGGCGATCTTAACTATGCAGGACAAGCCACCGGGGGGGGGGGGGAATCTTTTAGCTCAAGTACTTTCACACTTCTCAGTGTCATTAATAGTTGTGCAATGTTGCAACGGAGCAACCAAAGCAGGGAGAGAGGTCTCAGAGTAGTGTAGGTGTCACCGTCCACGGTTACCCTTAGACTAGGTTAGTGGTCGGTGCCAACCCCACTCTACCATCATTCCCCTTCTCCCCATATGGGGGGTAGGAGGGTTTCTGAGATGTCAAGTATGAAATTATAAGATATAAAAAGCTAGCCCTAAGATTTTTCTAATCGTTTATAACAGGTCATGTGGTTTGAGAAAAGTTTCTCGTTAGATACTGTAGACATGGATTGCTATTATTCTGTGTGACCTTTTCAAATAATGAAAGAAAGGAATGCAATGTGCTTTTTGTCCGTTTAAATGTCCTGCTCTGAGGTACTCGAGTGTTCTACCGATGTACTCAGAAGTATCTTTTCCTAAATATTGTGTAGTATTTTTCTCAGCGTCGGTTAGTAGGCCATACATGGAGATCTTCTATGCCTATCCGATAATATTTCTGTGATCTAAATTCTACTAATACCCTTTAACCTTTCCTTACGTTATCTCGTGCTTTTCACTGTATGGTACATTAACAGCTACACGCGTTATATAACCACCACAACTGACGTGGTTTGAAGTTTTTGTGCATAGACACTGGTCGGGTATCATCAATCCATCAACCCACCTTGCATAACAATCCTGTGATTTTGTATAGCATTGTTGTTTAAGATTGTGTACATTGAACTCTACTAAATAGTTATCGAGCTTGTACAACCCATAATTTGAGTTGTATACTGTATTCCTTTCATGTTTCAAGAGGGAAGATTCGATTATGTTTCTTTCCATGACAGAACTGTTTGGTACTATGATCTGGGTAGCATCCCACCCCGGTGGGTGATTACATGCACTAAAATGGTTAAGGATAGCATTCGACTCCTGCCCTGTCCTGACTGAGTATTTTTGCTGGGCAATTCTGGTTTCCAGAAATTTACCTGTTTGACCGATTTATGAGAGATGACACTGAGTACATGGGACCTTGTAAACCCCACCAACTTCGTTGGAGGGTGTGTTTTTAACCAGCCTTTGTTTCACTGTCTCCGTGTTTTTGAAAGCAAGGTTTATATTGATCTTTTTTTAATGCCTCATGCAGGCAAGCCAGATTCTCATTGTATGGTAAAACTTGTACATTTTTCCTGGCCATCACTTCTTTAGGTTCAGTCCTGTAGAAAGTCTTTTTTGCTGACATTAGTGTCTTCTCGACAAAATCCTTAGGATATCTAGTTTTGTGGCTATGTTGAATATCTTGATTTCGTCGTCTAGGTACTCCGGACTGCAGATGCGCAAGGCTCTCAAGAACATTGTGAGAAACACACTCCTTTTTACCCTGGTTTCGTGGTTGGAATAGTAGTGAATGTATGATAATACATTGGTGGACTTATAATTCATGGTAGACTTATAATGTCATACTTGACATGTCAGGAACCCTCCTACCCCATATGGGGAGTAGGGGGATGATGGTAGAGTGAGGTTGGCACCGACCGCTAACCCAGTCTAAGGGTAACCGTGGACGGTCATGTGGGGGTTCGATAACGTGGATTGGGTAATAACACTCACGTTGGATGTTCTAGTATATTGGATGGAATATAGGGGGAGCGCCAAGCTTTGACCTACTACCTGTCTAACACCTCTACTTGAACTGGCTTGCTGAGTGCCTCGGAGGGTAGCGGCATTCAAAACATGTTAGGTCAGCTGAACAGTGAATAACAAGTGATTCACACAGACGGTTGGTAGTGAGTCATACTACTGGTAACTGGTTACTAGCAACTGGTTACTAGGAACTGATACTACTGAGAACACCTACGCTACTCTGAGACCTCTCTCCCTGCCTTGGTTGCTTCCTTACAACATTGCACAGCTCTTGATGATGCACTGAGAAGTGTGAAAGTACTTGAGCTAAAGATTTCCACACACCCCCTGTGGCTTGTCCTGCATAGTTAAGATCACCCATCTGTGATTGTTTGCATCATGAACGCCACTCGCCACCTCTTCTCCCAATTCTCCCACTTGTTTCCTTTTTTGACTTCTACTGTTACCTCCTACAAATGCTCACTACTCAAAGCCCACAAAGCTGCTCTCAAGTTAGAATTTCTAAATTAGTGCCTAAGTGAACAGGTCCTTCCGAAATCCCTACTGCAGAACAGGTTGGTCAGGCTAGCTACAACACCGTTCGATCACCTACACAGGTTTGGATGCTCCCTTGCAACATTGCACAGCTCCTGATGACGCACTGAGAACTGTGAAAGTACTTGAGCTAAAAAGTTCCACCCCCTCGTGGCTTGTCCTGCATATATATATATATATATATATGCACGATATATATATATATATATATATATATATATATATATATATATATATATATATATATATATATATATATATATATATATATATAGGGAGGTACCACCTCTAGAACTGTCATAGGGACCCTCATCCTCAGAAAAGAATAAACTTGCTTAAGGGAAAACTCAAGGTTTTCCCTGAAGCTGTTTGAGAATTTTCTCCTACCACCCCCTATATTTCAAGTATGTTTTATTTAAAGACAAAAATACATTGGCCAAACATTCACAAAAATACACACACACACACACACACACACACACACACACACATATACATATATATATATATATATATATATATATATATATATATATATATATATATATATATATATATATATATATATATATATATATATATATAGAGAGAGAGAGAGAGAGAGAGAGAGAGAGAGAGAGAGAAAATGAGAACGTGGGGAAAGACTTGCAGTTTCTGAGGACGTTTATTGAAGTATTGGAGTACAATCAACGTTTCGGTGAAAAATAAATCATCAGGATTCGTTTCTGGAATATGATGTAACAAACAATATTGAACATTAATTAAAGTATCCAGGTTGGGAGGTGCTGTTATGGTGTGGAGAGGTAAAATATGGTGAAAAGTAAAACATGTCATTAGGAATATAATGAAGCAGTAGTAAAGTATGAGAAAAGCTGAAGTGTGTTTATGTTTCAGTCATTATTAAGGCTTAAACACAACAGTAAGAGAAAACAAGACTTAACAAAAAAGGGTAAATTAAAGCTATTTCAAAGTAAAAAAATATTTAAAGAATCATTTTTATTCAGTCCAGGTTTAAGTTTTCTTGTATGTGAGCTCTAGAATTTTAACTCCAAAGTATTCTGTGCTTTAGGCATAATTTTAAAATGTGGACTCAGTGATTGTGAGACTCAGAATGAATCATGATAACTGAGGGAGAAAGTTAGGCTAGAGGAGTGTGGCTCATGTTTGTTACACTCCTACCTTCACAAACTCTCTTATTACAATTCCGGAGATCACTTCCTACATATTCAATACTACAATTAGAACAAGTCAACATACACTATATTTAATTATGAAGGAGTAGCTACAGAATTACAAAAAATGGCTGCCACTAGTAAATGGATTCACAGTTAGAAAGTTGAATTTGTGGGTTAACTGGCTTAGTAATATGGAACATAGTTTTTTAATACTATAACTCAGATAACTATAAAAAAGAAGTTTGATATAACGGACTTCCTTAGGAACTAACGAAGGAATTTTATGAACTTTTTTCCAGGAGGAATTTCAATGTTTTCTGAAGTAATGACAGGGACTGATGTTTCTTTAGAAAAAAAAATCCGCAAGAATTTAAGTTCACTGTCAAATGCAGATCAAGTGGATAACGAAGAGTATCATCTACTGATTAAAGTTTTTATGACAGTTTCCTTAAATGGAGTTGACACAAAGGATAGAAAGTGTAGCCTTATCTTGTAAATGTTGACTTACGGTAAACTACACTAACATTATCAACATTAGCAACAAGACATAATGACTTATTATTTTCCCCTGTCTATTGAGAACACAATATTCTTGTGCTTGATGAAAGTTCTTCGGAGTTTACACCAACACTGTCCAGGATATACGTTCACGATACATTGTTACTTTCTTGCAAAACTTCCTATATATGTTTAAGAATTATTTAAATTCAAACAAGAATTATTTAAATTCAAACAAGAGGAGGAAACTATCCATGAACTTCGGGCAAATGTCTTATTTACCTGTTTTAAGATTTTTTTTTCTTAAAAACCTCTGGGATGGAGCAGTATGTATTTGTTCAGCAAGTTTTAGTTTATAAATTTGCACTAAACCCGCATAAAATGTGTATAAATGAGTTTGAGTAGGAGAGAGCGAGCAGCTGGCATCATTGCCACGTGATTAAATACCAAGTGTCAAGAAGCAGTGCGACTCTGCTGACTGAGTGCCACATGTGTTCCCACCCTTCTGGCGACACTGTTGTATAATTTACTTCACCCACCAATAATACTTTTATATTTATTATTTTTATATTGTTAACTTGAAAAAGTGTTCTACTGTATTCTCCCTCGAAAATACACAAGTTGTGTTTTTCATACACAAGGTTGTATAGTCGTACACAAGATTGTACTTTCATGTACAAGGTTGTGACGTCATATACAAGGTTGTAACGTCAAGGTTGTCACGCCATACACAAGGTTGTGACGTCATATACAAGGTTGTAACGTCATTGTTGTCACGTCATACACAAGGTTGTAACGTCAAGGTTGTGACGTCATTGGCAAGGTTGTGGCGTCGTTTACAAGGTTGTATTGTCATATACAAGGTTGTGACGTCATATACAAGGTTGTGACGTTATATACAAGGTTTAGGCGTTATATACAAGGTTGTGACGTCATGTACAAGGTTGTATTGTCATATACAAGTTTGTGACGTCATATACAAGGTTTAGGCGTTATATACAAGGTTGTGACGTCATTTACAAGGTTGTGGCTTCATATACAAGGTTTAGGCGTTATATACAAGGTTGTGGCGTCATGTACAAGGTTGTGGCTTCATACATGAGGCTGTGACGTCATATATAATGTTGTGGCGTCATGTACAAGGTTGTATTGTCATATACAAGGCTGTGATGTCATGTACAAAGTTGTATTGTTATATACAAGGCTGTGAAGTCATATACAAGGTTGTGCCGTCATATACAAGGTTGTGACGTCACACACAAGGTTGTATCGTCATATATAAGGCTGTGATGCCATATACTATGTTGTATTGTCATATACAAGGTCATGACGTCATGTACAATGTGCCAGCGGTCCCCACAGTCATCACAGCCTGTTAGGCTGTGATGACTGCTGCGGGACTGCTAGCTGGAAGCAGACTAACTTCTGTCAAACGTCTGTCTTAATTGTGGCAGTTGCACAAACCAGGGCAGCACAGGTTTAGGGCAGGTCGCTCCTGCCTTCCACAGCTGCTAGACTAACCATACCCCCGGCCGGGATTGAACCCGCGGTCATAGTCTCAAAACTCCAGCCCGTCGCGTTAGCCACTAGACCAGCTAGCCACAATAAGATTCACCCAACTAGGTATATTTCTACACCATAGGAAGGTTAGCACAGGCACCACTGTGACCACAAATGCAAGTTTTTACAGACGAATCTCCAGCTAGCGTGGCCGTGACGAACTCTATGGTGTAGAAATATACCTAGTTGGATGAATCTTATTGTGGCTAGCTGGTCTAGTGGCTAACGCGACGGGCTGGAGTTTTGAGACTCTATGACCGCGGGTTCAATCCCGGCCGGGGGTATGGTTTGTTTGCAATCGTGTCATTACGATTTCTTGAGTCCTGCTAGACTATTGCAATACTGTCCTGGATGCTCTAGAAAACAAGCTAAATGCTGATTTTCGAAAAACATTCGTCAATGCGACCATGGCGTGTTAGTGCACAAAATGTGTGCAGAAGGAATTACTGGAAAAAGTGGACAGATGGTTATTTAACTTCTTAACAAATAGTACCTAAGGAGTAGTTAACAGAGTGGAGTTTCTCAAGGCAAGGTACTCACCCCACTTGTGTTTATTATTCTTATATCCAACATTGACTAGAACATAAATTATAGCACCATAACATGCTTTGCTGTTGATACAAGAATCTCTGAGAGCGGCATCCGTTGAAGACAGCGAATCTTCAGGCGGATATAAAGCCTTCTAATAGGCCTCAGATTATATAATGTTGAACGACGGCAAGTTTCATTTGCTTCACATTACAAAATGGAGGAATTAAAGACTAATGGAGTATAAGGCAAATTCAAATAACTCATTAGAGCGAAAATCCCATTTTCAAGACATAAGATTATTGGTCTCACATTGAAGGATCTTCAATGTGATACGTTTTATAAACCAGAACTTTCAAGACGAGATGCTGAGTCATTGATGATACTCTTTAAGTCACTTGTTCTCTCCAGGCTGGAATACTGCTGTATATTGACGGCTTCCTTCAAGACAAGCGAAATTGCTGAGCTGGAAAACAAAGAAAACTTTCACTGCTCGTATACACTCAGTCAAGCATCCAAGCCACTGGGAACACTTGAAGTTCTTCAACTGTATTCATAATTTACACCTGGAAAATTCTGGAGAGACTTGGCCTAAATCTGAACACTGAAATCACTTAGTGTTACGCAGAAATGTGGGATACCTGGGGGCTAGAGCCTTGTCTAAGGGCAAAGGTAAAAGTTACACACATCTCAAGCATAAACAGGCCACCCAGGGCTATCCCAGTCAAAACAGAAAGCGCTAAACCAGTATGTGTTACTTCAATGGGTTGGTTAACAGAGGGTTAGGCAAAAATCCCAGTTAGGAAAATATATCTATTTATTCAACATAACATTATATACACACTCTAGAAACACCTTAATCCTAAATGCCCAAATGAGGGTACACAAGAAACAGCTGGCTGGAGGTCCAGCCACCATAACCACTAGGCCTAGTCAGCGCCAGGCCATCACTACTCCACTACCAACCCCATTTCTTATTTCCTCACTCAATCCCACAGCACCCTGACCATGTCAGGGCCTAGGAGGGCATATAGGTAAGCCATAGAAGAGCCTATGGTTTGGGTTAGCTAAACAAAAGGAGTACACAACTACAAACTTAGCTTAAACACACAGCAGTTCCGACGCCAGCCTCCACACCATGCTGACCCCACGTGACTACCCCAGCCACGCTTACTCCACGTACCCAAACACACTTGGAAAATAACTACCTAGAAGGATTTCTTTATAATTACAGTTAGTGTACTTTACAATGCCCCCAAATGCACATTATGAATTATAAAATTATTCTTTACAATTATAGCATTCATGCTATTATGACACCCTTCTCTACTGTATATACATTACAATGTCATGCAGAACCCTGCATAACACTTCGTACAACAAGAAACTTTGCAACAGTGCAAAATACCCCCATTAAAAAGCAAAGGTGAAACGAGCAAAGAGAGAACTGTCAGTATCAGAGGTCCCCGACTCTTCATCGCTCTCTCTCCATGCATAAGGGAACCCTGTGTAAAACAAAACTAAAAAAAAATCCTCAAATCAGTGCCTGGGCAGCCAGGATGTGGTTCATACGTTAGTGCGCGTGCGACCAGCAGTAACAACCTGGTTGATCAGGCCTTGATCCTCCAGCTGGTCTGGGACTGTGTCGCGGGGGCGTTGACCACCAGAAACGTCCTTCAGATATATCTGCTGGTAATGTGTTGAGTGTTGCACCAAGGATGCTAACCCAGTGTTCTCTCATTGTGCCCATGACTCTCCTGATCTTTTCCTTTGTTTCAGAGTTTGGCGTTTTAAATATTTGATGATAAAACACTCGTCCACACAATTGTTTACTCAACGTGTGTTTTGTCATGATCGAAACGTTCAAATGGTTTCGATTATAACAACAGGGTGTAGTGGTAGACGACAGGACAGTTGAAACAAGTGGGTGTAGTGGTAGACAGTATTAGAACATAAAAATGAGCACTGCAAGAAGCCTACTGGCCCTTGCTACGTTGTGGTCCTCAGAACTAACACACCTCACTCGGGGTTAGCGGTTGAGCAGTGAAGTTGTAGATCAAGTCCTCTGTACCAAGTTACCTTAGTGTTGCTATGTTAGACAAGTATTATTATAATTATGGTATACAATACCGACAGGTAGTTTAGTAAGACACGTGTGACAGTTTGTTATCTTTATTCCGAAACGTTTCGTCTACACCGTAGGCTTCAAATACAGAAGTGGCAGATATGAAGACAACAGCAGTGGAGAGGTAAATAATTGATCAATCCATCAACCTTGAAGTAGTCTGAGGTCTTCAGTCCCTCAACCTGGAGATGAATCTGTTCAAGTTCATAATCTTGAACATAGCAACACCAGGGTATTTACAACTTCATTTCCCAACCACTAGTCGTGAGTGAAGTGAATTAGTTTTGAGGACCTGCCTAGCACGAGTCAATATGCTTCCACCAGTGTTTCTCTTCTTCTGATAGTGGGCTCCGCATCCTATGACGTTACCTCCATTCTTCCCACTTCTTTAAATGACCCACACCTGCTCCACTCTGGGTAATTACAGGATCCACACCTCCAATCTGTGGGTAATTGCAGGACCCACACCTGCTCCACTGTGGGCAATTACAGGACCCACACCTGCTCAACTATGTAGATAATTACAGGACCCAAATCTGCTGCACTCTGTGGGTAATTACAGGACCCACATTTACTCGACTTTGTGGGTAATTACAGGACCCACACCTGTTCCACTCTGTGGGTGATTATACGGCCCACACCTGCTTCACGGTGTGGATCATTATACTACCCACACTGTGTGGATCAGTATTCTACCCACACTGTGGATCATTATACTACTCACACTGTGGATCATTATACTACCCACATTGTGTGGATCATTATATTCTCACTGTGTGGATCATTATACTACTCACACTGTGAATCGTTATACTACCCACACTGTGTGGATCATTATACTACCCACACTGTATGGATCATTATACTACCCACACTGTGTGGATCATTATTCTACCCACACTGTGTGGATAATTATTCTACCCACACTGTGGATCATTATACTACTCACTGTGTGGATCGTTATACTTCCCACACTGTGGATCATTATACTACCCACACTGTGTGGATAATTATTCTACCCACACTGTGTGGATCATTATACTACTCACTGTGTGGATCGTTATACTTCCCACACTGTGGATCATTATACTACCCACACTGTGGATCATTATACTACCCCCACTGTGTGGATAATTATACTACTCACTGTGTGGATCGTTATACTACCCACACTGTGTGGATCATTATACTACTCACTGTGTGGATCGTTATACTACCCACAGTGTGGATCATTATTCTACCCACACTGTGTGGATCATTATACTACCCACACTGTGTGGATCATTATACTACCCACACTGTGTGGGTCATTATTCTACCCACACTTTGTGGTCATTACATGACCAAGAACTGTTTGTCCCCTGCGAAATAGAGCACCACTAGAGTGTTAGTTAAGAAGAGCAGGTACACTTGCTTACCTGCTGAGAGGTGGTGGTGGTGTAGTACAAGTGCTGCAAACTGTGGACATTGGTTGGGTGAGCTATTTTAAGAACAGTTCAGGTACACTGTGCCAGTGAAAATTCTGATGTAGCTACACTATAATGTGTCTCACAGTCATAACTCTAGTGTTGCTGCTGTTACAAAATGCGACATCTATTAGTGTAGATATCTGCAGTCATTATTGATTCCCCTCTACCATCTGGCATGTTTCTGGTTATGTATGTTTTACTTACTGCAGGAATATAAATCAACCAAATATAATAATTGAGAACTTTAATAATAGTGTCTAGGTGGAAATATTTACAGTTGATGTCAGCTTAATAACTGATATATATTCCTACAAATTTTTTTTATAACGCTTATTATACTTATATTGTATACCTAATATACTTATTCTGTACGTAAATTTAAATGATGCATCCAATACGTAATATACTTACACTATAATTCTCTCTGTACCCTTAAGTACTGTACTGTGATGAAATGTACTCAAAAGTACAAGAACATTATAGGTGTGTGTGTGTGTGTGTGTGTGTGTGTGTGTGTGTGTGTGTGTGTGTGTGTGTACATCTGCGCGCGCGTGCGTGCGTGCGTGCTCGGTAGACTCGACTTAGCAAGTGAGACGAACGAGTCCCTAGATCACATGAGCTGTGAAGAAAAGTATTTTTTTTTTATTATTCGCCGGTACTCTCCCGGGCCGGGTCTTTTCCAAGTAGTGGTGACCCGGCCTTGGCTCCCTATCTGGGGAATATCTCGAGGCCTAAGTCTCCCATGGGAGGAGGTACAAGTACCCCCTCATCTTTGGGACCAACTGTCCCCAGGCCTAGCCACAGTCCCCGCCCTTAAAGAACAGTGTTCACCCAGACAGAGCAGAGAGGAGAAATTGCCTTTACGAGGAACTGTGCTCCAGTGGTAGGCTCTTTAAATATAAAGTCTGGTGGCTTGTGGCTTATACCGACTTAGCACAAGGCCAGTAATAAAGTCAGCAGGTAGTTTGCAGAGTGGGTAGCCAAACTCCTTTTAGACGGACACAGTGTGTAGAGCGGTAATTACATACTACATACATGCTTAGGTAAATATATTCGGCAAATAATATAAGCAAAGTTATTTTCGTTTTAGGTATTAACGAAAAGATCAGAAATATAATATTAGATGATAGAGGAAATATATATATCACAACAATGGCGTCTTTTTTTTTTTTTGCAAATATGTTGCACTATAATGCAATGTCTCACACTGGTATAATTTTTGTTTTGCTTCACCGCTTCAAAAATAGGTATGATTGGGCTAAGGAAACTGCAAATCAGTAATGCCGATTTCAGCAACCTGGGAGAATCTGAACGTCGACTTGAGGATGGTTAAGTACAATAAGGTGAGTGCCCTCAACCAGGGCATGTGAGTGCACTCACCCAGTGCATGTGGGTGCACTCAGCCAATGCATGCGAGTGCACTCACCCAGTGCATGCGAGTGCACTCACCCAGTGAGAGTGCACTCACCCAGTGCAAGTGAGTGCATTCACCAAGTGCAAGTGAGCGCGCTCAGCCAGTGCATGTGAGTGCACTCACCCAGTGAGAGCGCACTCACCCGGTGCAAGTGGGTGCATTCACCCAGTGCAAGTGAGTGCACTCACCCAGTGCGAGTGCATTCACCCAGTGCAAGTGAGTGCACTCAGCCAGTGCAAGTGTGTGCACTCACCCAGTGCAAGTGAGTGCACTCACCCAGTGCAAGTGAGTGCACTCACCCAGTGCAAGTGAGTGCACTCACCCAGTGCAAGTGAGTGCACTCACCCAGTGCATGTGAGTGCATTCACCCAGTGCAAGTGAGTGCACTCACCCAGTGCATGCGAGTGCACTCACCCAGTGCATGCGAGTGCACTCACCCAGTGCAAGTGAGTGCACTCACCCAGTGCAAGTGAGTGCATCCACCCAGTGCATGTGAGTGCACTCACCCAGTGCAAGTTATTGCACTCACCCAGTGCAAGTGAGTGCACTCACCCAGTGCATGTGAGTGCATACGGAGGTGTGGGAGCTTCTAAGCTAATTTCATTCTCATCCCTGTTTGGTGTACTAGCCTCGAATCCTTGGCTAGTGCAGTGTTATTGATCAATACCACTCGTTCGTGGTTACAATAATATATAAATACTGCTCGTGAGGCTAGTGCACCAAACAGGGATGAGAATGAAATTAGCTTAGGAGCTCCCACACCTCCGTATGCCCTCGGATGGCGGCCCAACAGCTAGCTGTGTGCTGGCTGCGCCATTCTTGTAGGGTTGGGTGGTCCTGTGGTTTAAAGCGTCATGTGGTTCTTGCTTACCATGAGGCAGGCCAGTACAAGATGGGTTCGAATCCTTGGCTAGCGCAGTGTTGTTATTAATACCACTCGTTCGTGGTTACAGTAATATATATAATATATATATATATATATGTCGTGCCGAATAGGCAGAACTTGCGATCTTGGCTTAAATAGCAACGCTCATCTTGCCATATAGGACAAGTGAAAATTTGTGTATGCAATAATTTCACCAAAATCATTCTGAACCTAACGAAAAAATTTTATTTGATTTTGTTTGTTTAGTATTAAATTATTATAAACGTATTTAAAATATATTTAGTTGGGTTAGGCTAAAATAAATTGTTCTTGTTATGATAAGGTTAGGTAAGTTTTATAAGATTCTTTTGGTGCAAAATTAAAAATTTTTACATTAACATTAATGAAAAAAATATATCTTTAAACGTACAAATTTTTTTTAGAAAGGACTTAATTTTAAATGAGTTCTTGCTAATTGACCAGTTTTACATATTCGGCACGACATATATATATA
This sequence comes from Cherax quadricarinatus, assembly GCF_038502225.1. NCBI lineage: Eukaryota > Metazoa > Arthropoda > Malacostraca > Decapoda > Parastacidae > Cherax > Cherax quadricarinatus. The sequence goes on from NC_091305.1 coordinate 34,834,584, forward strand.
TATATATATATATATATATATATATATATATATATATATATATATATATATATATATATGTGTGTGTGGGGGGGGGGGAAGTGGAACAGAATTCTTCCTCCGTAAGCCATGCGTGGTGTAAGAGGCGACTATAATGCCGGGAGCAAGGGGCTAGTAACCCCTTCTCCTGTATAAATTTCTAAATTTAAAAAGAGAAACTTTTGTTTTTCTTTTTTGGGCCACCCTGCCTTGGTGGGATACGGCTATATATATATATATATATATATATATATATATATATATATATATATATATATATATATATATATATATATATATATATATATATATATATCACTGATTTTACGTAATACTGAATAAATTTAAACTGACCTATGAATTTAGCTAAAAAATATTACGCAAATTTAATTGAGGTCAGGTGAAGTTTCTGGGTCAGTTTTGTTCCAAAAATAAAAGTTTTTTTTTTTTCTATCATTGTCAACGAAAAACATATCTTTCATTCTGTAAAATATTTTTTTGGGGGAAAAGTATAACTTTTAAGGGAGTTGGACTTATTGGGTAAGTTCAGCAGCTTATTAGGTACGGCATATGTATGTATGTATATATATATATATATATATGTGTGTATATATATATATATATATATTTGTGTGTATATATATTTATATATATATATCTTTATATATATATATGTATATATATATATATATATATATATATATTTATATATATATATATATAAAACGCGCGTATATGAAATTTTGTTAAATTGCTTTTTCCCATTGAATTCGCAGGCCTGGTGGAAATGCGAGAAATATGCAAAGCGCTGCAGGCATGATATGTTCACCAGCCAGGGCAGGCTGGGCACACCAGTATGATCCAGGAAATATTACCAAATTGATATTCATGTGTATTTGTGTGTGTGTGTGTGTGTGTGTGTACACTTACCTATTTGTGGTTGCAGGGGTCGAGTCTTAGCTCCTGGCCCCCGCCTCTTCACTGGTTGCTACTGGGTCCTCTCTTTCCCTGCTCCATGAGCTTTATCAAACCTCGTCTTAAAACTAATTATGGTTCCCGCCTCCACTACGTCACTTTCTAGGCTATTCCACTGCCTGACAACTTTGACGAAATACTTCCTAACATCCCTTTGACTCAATTGACTCTTCACTTTCCAGTTGTGACCTCTTGTTTCTGTGTCTCCTCTCTGGAACATCCTGTCTTTGTCCACCTTGTCTATTCCGCGCAGTATTTTATATGTCGTTCTCATGTCTCCCCTGACCCTCCTGTCCTCCAGTGTCTTCAGGCTGATTTCCCTTAACCTTTCTTCATAGGACATTCCCCTTAGCTCTGGAACTAAACCTTGCCGCAAACCTTTGCACTTTCTCTAATTTCTTGACGTGCATGATCAAGTGCGGGTTCCAAACAGGTGCTGCATACTCCAGTATGGGCCTGACGTACACGGTGTACAGTGTCTTGAACGATTGCATACTAAGGTATCGGAACGCTGTTCTCAGGTTTGCCAGGCGCCCATATGCTGCAGCAGTTATCTGGTTTGTGTGTGCTTCTGGAGACGTGCTCGGTGTTATACTCGCCCCAAGATCTTTCTCCTTGAGCGAGGTTTGCAGTCTTTGGCCACCTAGCCTATACTCTGTCTGCGGTCTTCTGTGCCCTTCCCCGATCTTCGTGACTTTGCATTTGGCAGGGTTGAATTCGTGAAGCCAGTTGCTGGACCAGGTATCCAGTCTGTCCAGGTCTCTTTGAAGTCCTCCCTGATCCTCATCTGACTTAATTCTCCTCATTAACTTCACATGATCTGCAAACAGGGACACTTCTGAGTCTAACCCTAACATCATGCCATTCACATACACCAAAAATAGCACTGGTCCTAGGACTGACCCCTGTGGGACCCCGCTCGTCACAGGTGCCCACTGTGATACCTCATCACGTACCATGACTCGTTGTTGCCTCCCTGTCAGGTATTCTTTGATCCATTGCAGTGCCCTTCCTGTTATATGTGCCTGATCCTCTAGCTTCTGCCTTAATCTTATGTGAGGAACTATGTCAAAGGCCTTCTTGCAGTCCATGAAGATGCAATCAACCCACCCCTCTCTCTCATGTCTTACTTCTGTTACTTTATCATAAAACTCCAGAAGGTTTGTGACACAGGATTTGCCTTCCATGAATCCGTGCTGGTTGGCGTTTATACTCTTGTTCTGTTCCAGGTGCTCCACCACTCTCCTCCTGATAATCTTCTCCATGACTTTGCATACTATACACGTCAGTTACACAGGTCTATCTATAGTTTAGTGCCTGTTTTGTGTCTCCTTTTTTTAAAAATGGGAACTACATTTGCCGTCTTCGTACCTCAGGTAGTTGCCCAGTTTCAAGGGATGTGTTGAAGATTGTGGTAAGTGGCACACGCAACACATCTGCTCCCTCTCTAAGGACCCATGGGGAGATGTCCAGTCCCATTGCCTTTGAGGTATCAAGGTTACTTAGCAGCAGCTTCACCTCCTCCTCAGTTGTATGTATGTCATCCAACACTTGTTCGTATATTCCTTGCTGGTGTCCCCCTCTGTTCTGACCCCCCAGAGGCCTTCCTGTCTCCACTGTAAATACTTCCTTAAATCTCATGTTAAGCTCCTCACATACCTCTTGTAAGAGGTATGTTCCCCCACCTTCTTTCCTCAGCCTGATCACCTGGTCTTTGACTGTTGTCTTCCTCCTAATGTGGCTATACAGCAGTTTTGGGTCATACTTGACTTCCGATGCTGTGTCGTTTTCGTACTGTCGCTGGGCCTCCCTCCTTATCTGTGCATACTCGTTTCTGACTCTTCGACTAATCTCCTTATTTTCCTGGGTCCTTTGCCTCCTGTAGCTTTTCCATTCTCTGGTGCACTTAGTGTTTGCCTTTCTACACCTTTGGGTAAACCAAGGACTCACTTTGGTCTTCCCATTATTTCTATTGCCCTTGTGAACAAACCGTTCCTCTGCCTCCTTGCATTTTGTTGTCACATATTCCATCATCTCGTTTGACATTCCTACCAGTTCTCTGTCCCACTGAACCTCTTGCAGGAAGTTCCTCATACCTGTATAGTCCCCCCTTTTATAGTTTGGCTTTACCCATTCAATTCCTGTTACCCTCTCCACTTGTAACTCTACTATATATTCAAAACTCAGAACCACATGATCACTAGCTCCAAGGGGCCTCTCGTAAGTGATGTCTTCAATGTCTGAACTGCTCAGAGTGATCACAAGGTCCAGTCATAAGATAAGAACATAAGAAAGAAGGAACACTGCAGCAGGCTTACTGACCCATGCGGAGCAGGTCCATGGCCCTTCCCCTCCGGATTAGCCCAATGACCCACCCAGTCAGGTCACCTCCACTCAAGGAAGGAGCACAGCACCAGACCCAGCAGCACAAGCTAGTCAGGTCCAATTCACACCCACCCACACCCACTCATGCATTTATCTAACCTATTTTTAAAACTACACAACGTTTTAGCCTCAATAACTGTACTCGGGAGTTTGTTCCACTCACCCACAACTCTATTACCAAACCAGTGCTTTCCTATATCCTTCCTGAATCTGAATTTTTCTAACTTGAAACCATTGCTGCGAGTCCTGTCTTGGCTGGAAATTTTCAGCACGCTATTTACATCCCCTATATTTATTCCTGTTTTCCATTTATTCACCTTGATCATATCCCCCCTAATTCTACGTCTTTCGAGAGAGTGCAGATTCAGGGCCCTCAGTCTATCCTCATATGGAAGATTACTGATACATGGGACCATCCTTGTCATCCTCCTCTGTACGTTTTCCAGAGCATTTATTTCCATTCTGTAATACAGTGACCAGAACTGTGCAGCATAATCTAAATGAGGCATAACCAAGGATATATAGAGTTGAAGAACAACCTGAGGACTTCTATTATTTATACTTCTAGATATGAAGCCAAGAATTCTGTTAGCTTTATTGCGAACACTTATGCACTGTTGTCTTGGTTTTAGATTACTGCTAACCAGAACTCCTAAATCCTTTTCACAATCAGTAGTATTAAGATCTACATTATTTAGTTTATATGTCGCATGGTTATTTTCCTGTCCAACATTTAGAACTTTGCATTTGTCTATATTAAACTGCATCTGCCACTTCTCTAACCATTGCATCAGTCTATTCAAATCATCCTGGAGTTCTCTAGTGTCCTCATTAGAATGAACTGGATAGCTTATTTTGGTGTCATCAGCAAATTTGCTTATGTCGCTGTTTATTCCCTCATCTATGTCGTTTATGTAAATTGTGAACAACAACGGGCCCAACACTGACCCCTGTGGAACACAGCTTGTTACGTGCCCCCATTCTGATTTCTCCCCATTTATGCAAACTCTCTGCTGCCTATTCGTCAACCATGCCTCTACCCAGGAAAAAATTTCTCCTATTCCGTGCGCCTTAAGTCTTGCTGGCTCATCCTCTCCTCTCTCTCTGGTAGTGTCCCTGACATGTTGATGTATGAGGTTTTCCAGTACCACATCCATCATCTTGGCTTTCCACGTTTCGGGACCCTCATGTGGCTCCAGGTTTTCCCAGTCGATCTCCCTGTGGTTGAAATCTCCCATTACCAGTAACTTTGCTCTGCTCGAGTGAGCTCTTTTTGCCACCTCAACCATTGTATCCACCATCAATTTTTTGTTTTCTTCGTACTCCTTTCTTGGCCTCCTGCAGTTCTGTGGTGGGTTATACATCACTCCAATGACTACTTTATGTTCCTCAGACTGAATTGTACCTACTATGTAGGCCCTTTCTCCAATCACGTCCATGCCTTCCATTTGCTCAAATCCCCATCGGTTTTTTATTAGCAGTGCAACCCCCCCCCCCTCTGCTCACTTTCACTCACCCATTTGACCATAAACAGAAATATCAATCTCAATCTCAAAATAATGAATCTTAACTAGTCAAAAGTTGGCCTGTGATACTCCAATACTGAAACTATGTATAGCGCCAAAACAAAAGCATTCACATTGCTAAACTCACAACTAGTATTTAGTCACTTAGCCATAATACCAACTTATCTCATAATTCAGTAACATTTTAAACCTAAGATTTAATATAAGTCTGCCCGAAATGCCTAGCCATGCTAGGCGTTCTAGTGGTACACTCTGTAATTATTATTTTACTACATGTAAACCACACAATAACCAAATTCTGTAAACTCAGCATTGTAATACTTATAGAGAATAAAGTTTGAATTGAATTGAATTGAATCTTTCCTCAGGATCTGATACCCCAGTGGGAAGATTGCGTCTGTTATTGTCTCAGCGAGTTTCGTTTCTGTGACTGCTATGATGTCTGGGGATTTCTCGCTGATTCTTTAGTGCCACTCATATTTATTCTTTATTCTGTCCGCATTTGTGTACCAAACCTTCAGCTTCTTTTCTATCAATGTGGTTCTGGGAGAATATTGGGGTTGGGGGAGTGGGAGCCCTGGTGAGAGCCTGTGGGGGGCTGTGGTGTGGGTGGGGTTTGTGATAAGGGGGGTCAGAATGCCCATAGAAGGCAGCTGTAGGGGTGAGGTTTGTGATGTGGGGGTTGATGGCAGAGGGAACAGTGTGTGGGTTTTGGTTTAGATTGCTCAGTTGCGTTGCTCAGTTGTGGGTGTGTGTGTTCACTGGTTGTTTGTGGGGGACGAGATTTAGCTCATGGCCCCACCTCCTAGTCACCTTGATCGGCACCACTGAATTCTAGCCTCTAGAGCCGTACTATACCTACTCTTAAAGCTGTGTATTGAGTTTGCCTCCTCTTCCTCATCCAAGTCATTGCACTTTTCAACCATCCTGTGACTAAAGAAATACTTTCTTACCTCCCTGTGGCTCTTCTGCATCCCTGGAGCCTGGTCCTCTGGATTCAAACCATCTGTGGAGGTGGTGTCGGCGAGTAGTGGTGGTGAGTAGTGGTGGCGGCGAGTGGTGGTGGTGGATAGTGGTGGTGATGGTCGGTGAGTGGCGCTTGCGTGCCCCTCGTGGCCAGGGTGGTGGTGGATGGTGGTGGTTGGTGGTGGTGTGGGTGGCGCTTGCGTGTACCTCGTGGCCAGGGTGGTGGTGGTGGTGGTGGTGGTTGGTGGTGGTGTGGGTGGCGCTTGCGTGTACCTCGTGGCCAGGGTGGTGGTGGTGGTGGATGGTGGTGGTTAGTGGTTGTGAGGGTGGCGCTTTCGTGTACCTCGTGGCCAGGGTGATGGTGGTGATTGGTGGTGGTGTGGGTGGCGCTTGCGTGTACCTCGTGGCCATGGTGGTGATGGTTGGTGGTGGTGTGGGTGGCGCTTGCGTGTACCTCGTGGCCATGGTGGTGATGGTTGGTGGTGGTGTGGGTGGCGCTTGCGTGTACCTCGTGACCAGGGTGGTGGATGGTGGTGGTGTGGGTGGCGCTTGCGTGTACCTCGTGGCCAGGATGATGGTGGTGGTTGGTGGTGGTGTTGGTGGCGCTTGCGTGTACCTCGTGGTGATGGTTGGTGGTGGTGTGGGTGGCGCTTGCGTGTACCTCGTGGCCATGGTGGTGATGGTTGGTGGTGGTGTGGGTGGCGCTTGCGTGTACCTCGTGGCCATGGTGGTGATGGTTGGTGGTGGTGTGGGTAGCGCTTGCGTGTACCTCGTGACCAGGGTGGTGGTGGTGGATGGTGGTGGTGTGGGTGGCGCTTGCGTGTACCTCGTGGCCAGGGTGGTGGTGAGTGAGAAGTGTGGCTCTCTCACACTAGCACACAGTAGCACCACCTCCACGTGTGCTCCTTCCCTCTCTCATTAATGTAATACGTCACTCACTCTTCACTTCCTCATATAATGGTCTTCTCATTAACCAATACAATTTATCTCCTCACTAAAGTTTGCTATACAAAAAGTTGTTTGTGAAGCGTTTTTGAACGAATTTGTTAAATTGAATAGTGAAATAACTTATATTTTTGTGAATATGTACTGGTGATGGCAAAAATTGTGTTAAAAGTACGTTAGTGAGTACAGTAATAGCGCGGGCAGAGTCTGTGATTGTGATTTCTTGAAGCACTTGATGTGGATCGTTGAAGTTCCTATGGTCGATTTTTACATTGCCTGTTTATCAGAGTTCCTTCGTCTCACTTCAAGTTGTTTACGCACCACCACCACCAGAAACCCACACCTCAGCCATGAATACTCACTTGAAAAAAGAAACTGCTGCAGATTTCAACCGGGATGAGAACCAAACATCCCGGTTCTTCGCTACTGACGGGAGGAACAAGTTTCTGGTTCGTAATATTGATGGGTACCTGAGTGAGCGAGAGTGCGTGATGTGTGAAGCACGTTACAATTATCAATGTTTAGTTTTGTCACCAATAATATTTTCACATGATTTACATCATAAAGTTATCAGCGCAGAACAGTATTTTTCGTAAATTATTAAGGTAATTGTTTTAAGGTAAATGTTGGCTAACTTAAACTTGTTGAACTGTGTTCTAAAAGTTATTATTGAGACGAATACGAGGTTGTGAAGATAAGGAGGGTATGATATTGAGGTGCTTGACCTGGCAGTGTTGTGGTGCTTGACCTGGCAGTGTTGTGGTGCTTGACCTGGCAGTGTTGTGGTGCTTGACCTGGCAGTGTTGTGGTGCTTGACCTGGCAGTGTTGAGGTGCTTGACCTGGCAGTGTTGTGGTGCTTGACCTGGCAGTGTTGTGGTGCTTGACCTGGCAGTGTTGTGGTGCTTGACCTGGCAGTGTTGAGGTGCTTGACCTGGCAGTGTTGTGGTGCTTGACCTGGCAGTGTTGAGGTGCTTGACCTGGCAGTGTTGTGGTGCTTGACCTGGCAGTGTTGAGGTGCTTGACCTGGCAATGTTGAGGTGCTTGACCTGGCAGTGTTGTGGTGCTTGACCTGGCAGTGTTGTGGTGCTTGACCTGGCAGTGTTGTGGTGCTTGACCTGGCAGTGTTGTGGTGCTTGACCTGGCAGTGTTGAGGTGCTTGACCTGGCAGTGTTGTGGTGCTTGACCTGGCAGTGTTGAGGTGCTTGACCTGGCAGTGTTGAGGTGCTTGACCTGGCAGTGTTGTGGTGCTTGACCTGGCAGTGTTGTGGTGCTTGACCTGGCAGTGTTGTGGTGCTTGACCTGGCAGTGTTGTGGTGCTTGACCTGGCAGTGTTGAGGTGCTTGACCTGGCAGTGTTGTGGTGCTTGACCTGGCAGTGTTGTGGTGCTTGACCTGGCAGTGTTGAGGTGCTTGACCTGGCAGTGTTGTGGTGCTTGACCTGGCAGTGTTGTGGTGCTTGACCTGGCAGTGTTGAGGTGCTTGACCTGGCAGTGTTGTGGTGCTTGACCTGGCAGTGTTGTGGTGCTTGACCTGGCAGTGTTGTGGTGCTTGACCTGGCAGTGTTGTGGTGCTTGACCTGGCAGTGTTGTGGTGCTTGACCTGGCAGTGTTGTGGTGCTTGACCTGGCAGTGTTGAGGTGCTTGACCTGGCAGTGTTGAGGTGCTTGACCTGGCTGTGTTGGGGTGCTTGACCTGGCAGTGTTGAGGTGCTTGACCTGGCAGTGTTGTGGTGCTTGACCTGGCAGTGTTGAGGTGCTTGACCTGGCAGTGTTGTGGTGCTTGACCTGGCAGTGTTGTGGTGCTTGACCTGGCAGTGTTGTGGTGCTTGACCTGGCAGTGTTGTGGTGCTTGACCTGGCAGTATTGTGGTGCTTGACCTGGCAGTATTGTGGTGCTTGACCTGGCAGTGTTGTGGTGCTTGACCTGGCAGTGTTGTGGTGCTTGACCTGGCAGTGTTGTGGTGCTTGACCTGGCAGTGTTGTGGTGCTTGACCTGGCAGTATTGTGGTGCTTGACCTGGCAGTGTTGAGGTGCTTGACCTGGCAGTGTTGAGGTGCTTGACCTGGCAGTGTTGTGGTGCTTGACCTGGCAGTGTTGAGGTGCTTGACCTGGCAGTGTTGAGGTGCTTGACCTGGCAGTATTGTGGTGCTTGACCTGGCAGTGTTTCACCTATGTCGCGCCGAATAGGTGAAACTTGCGATTTTGGCTTAAATAGCAACGCTCTTCTTGCCGAATAATGCAAGCGAATATTTGTGTATGCAATAATTTCACAAAAAAATCATTCTGAACCTAACGAGAAAATATACTTAATTGTGTTTGTTTATTATTAAATTATTGTAAACTTAACTAGAATATATTTAGTTGGATTAGGTTAAATTAAATTGCGCTTGTGTTGTCTAAGGTTGTTTTGGTACAAGATTATTAATTTTTACATTAACATAAATGAAAAAAAAATCTTTAAACGTATAAGAGAAAATTGTAGAAAAGATTTACTTTTAAACGAATTCTTGCTAACTGACCAGTTTTACCTATTCGACACTCATATATATATATATAAATATATATATATATATATATATATATATATATATATATATATATATATATATATATATATATATATATATATATATATATATAATAATAATAATAAAATCTGGTATCTTTCTCTTGTCTCACGAGAGAGTACATTTGATGTGTTCTCATTAGTTTAAGTCCATCTATGATATTTCTAGTGTCTTGAACGGAGCCATCAACTCCGAACAATATTTTAACGAGAGGTAGGATCCTCGTGTTTTGTATCCAGTGCTTCTCTGAATGCTTCATTCTTTATAAATCTAAGCAGTTGGAATTTACCACCACTGAATATCATGCTATTTCTGTTGCTCACTAGGAGACTTGAAAGTCACCTTGGTAAACAGCGAGATGTTTTTCATACTTGTTTTGGTATCGTCCACAAAGGAAGATATTAAGTTGTGACTAGTGTTTTTATTTTGTCTATCAGGATGGTAAAGAGTAAAGGCGCCTGGACAGTGCCTTTGGGTACTGAATTTTTGACTTTGTTAATGATAGAATTTGGCTTTGCTTGCTGTTCCTCTTTGTATTCTATTCATTTTTAAATTTAATATAAATTTTCATACTCTTCCTGTTATACTTATTTATACTTATTAACTTTATTAGTTACCACTTCATTATCGCATTTGTCAACTGCCATAGCAGAGTCTGCGTTGATTATATCTGCATTATTCCAAAATCTCGTAATTTTGTCCTAATAGTGTAGTAGTTGTGACAGGTATGATCCTCACGCTCTAAAACCCTATTGAATTGGGGTTTTTAAGACATGCTTTTCCATAAAATTAAAAATTTTTGCCATCTCACCACCCTTTGAACGATTTATACAATGATGATAGTTCTAGTGGTGAGTAATTTTTTGCCAGATCTCTAATTACCTGCTCTGTGCTGAGGAATTAATGACTGCCCTTAAGGTCTTTCGTGTTTCATCAAGTACATGCAGTGTTTGTATTACTGGTATTTTGTACAGTATAAATAATGAGCTCCACGAATAAGGCCTTGGTGGTGTACATGTGGACAAGTTTTCCTTTTCATATTCTGGTTGATTTGTGTTTGTCAGATATATGATTTGTTGGGCATTCATAAGGAATGAAAAACGAGCTTTCTAGATAATAAACTTTCTTGTAATTTAGTTCATTACTGAGCAGTGATTCACACTGGTTTTTTTTAATTAGCTCACTTTTATCGTCATTGATGTATGAAGTTGTGAGTAGCGAGTCAGTACAAGAATTTTTTTTTACTTGGATTTTGCATGCATATAAATATTTAGTAAGTTTTTACAATTTCCTGAGCGGCTTTTTGTCCTATGAGCTTCTTCCGTCTGGTAAGAATGTTTTAGTTCTGTCCAATCTCGGTAAATTCTGGGTATAGATTATCTTTCGTTTTCTTATGTTCTTTGTGATATTTTGTGTGTTTCTGTGAATGCTCTGAGCAGTGCATTTACTTTGCTAGGAACTCGTATATTTAACCTTGTTATTTTTATTTGTTTTAAAACTCAGTGTTAAAGAATGGGGGGTTACAATTTTGGATGTCTGAGTTATTGAGCTTTGTTAGCGTATCTTGTACTTTACTATCTTTCAGTAAGGTACCTTGTCTAAGTATACATGTTCGCTCTGGTACTGGTTATATTATTTTCTGTCGTAGTTTTGACTCTGGTCTATGAAAAACTGATTCGTCGTCCATGTATCTCCTTACTCCGTCTTGTCTCTCAATGTTGATCCTCTCGTTTACCGGATTGTTTTTCTTGTAGCCTAAAAGTTATCTGTACCCATTACGCATTCATTTTCCTGATATGTAATTTTGTATTGTGTTCTTTTCACTTGGTATTATGGGCAACTTATGTTTTAATATCTTCTAGTCTGCAGTAGTGATTTGCAGACTTCAGGGCCAAAGGAAATGTAATCTCTATCAAAACACTGTCCTTTCTGTAACATATTGGGACACACTGTTGTGTGGGTTCAGTATTTACATCTTATTCCATATATGCATAGTTGACGTAGTTCTTATGAATTTAACAACTTTTGTCATTTTCCGTGGTAATTGTAGGTTTATTTACTGCAGTGTGTTCTGAGTTTTCCGGTCTATCATACCCTGAATATATTGTCTGTTTTCCGTCACTGTTTTGTTTCGCTTCTGTTGATCTGCACCTGTATTTCTACCCTTTCACTAGCATGTGATATGCTAGTGAAAGTGATATTTTCTTAGTTTATTTACATTTGGTAATTTATGAAAGACCTTTTATGATCTTTGTTATTATTCAGTACTGTGTTTACCTTCTGGAAGCTCTTCATCTCTCATACAAATCCAGTAACATTTATCGTGCTACATGAAATTTGTCTTTATATATCATACATTGTACACCTCTTGTGGTACATTTAAATTCTTTTTTACACTAATTACAGTTTTTTTCATGATTAATATTCTGACAGTCGTTTAGGCTTGCTGTACCTTATAAAAAATTATAAACTTTGAGTGTCTTATCAGCTGGTAAGCTTGTCATTTATATGTAATGGTTGTTGTCATGTAAGAAAGCCATAAAACACAATTTTATGACTCGCTTATGACAAAAAGGGTAAAGACAGTTTAGAGCGATATTTAGACTTAGCATGGAGGGCTCTAGCATATGACTTGGTGGTGATCTTGAGCGGTGGTCACGTCTGTTTTTCTTTTCTGTGCCCTGTGTAATTTACAAATTAAGAACTGTTATCCTACCTCGACTAATTTCAGAATCCAGCCCTATCTCCTTGGATGTGACCCACGACAGATAGCTAACACTCAGGTACCTACGTACCTGGGGAGCTTCATATCCAAAAGGCGAATTGGGAATAGCAAAAGTCAAGAGAGCCCTTGGTTTAACCAGAGATGCAAGAAAGAGAAGAATAAGGCTGACTTGCCTGAAATGAATATATACAAGTGAGAGAAAGTCTGAGAGATAATTAGAAAACGACATAGCAACTAAGGCTAGATCTGAACCCAAACTATTTCACAATCATATCAGAAGAAAGACAACAGTAAAACATCAGATAATTCGACTCGAGGAGAAAGGATGAGAGTTTATTCGACAAGACAAGAATACTTGTGAAGTGCTGAACAAACGATTCCAAGAAGTCTAAGTGGAAATTGCAGCAGTTCCAGAAAGCCTAGGCAAAAGCGTTCACCAGCACGTACTAGGCATCATACACACAACAAGGGAAGAGGTAAAAAAAAAAAAAAAAACTTTTCATGCATCTGGATACATCAAAGGCAGTTTGGACCTGAAAAAGTGTTACCATGGATTCTACGAGATTGTACAATCACTAACTAAGATCTGCAACAACGCAATGAAAACATGACAGTTGCCAGAGATCCGGAAGACAGTGAATGTGGTACCTACATTCAAGAAAGGAGACAGGCAAGAAGCGTTGAGCTACAAGCCAACTTCGCTGACATGCATACCTTGCAAGGTATGCATGTCAGAAGTAATTTCATAAACAGTAACCAACACGGGTTTAGAGATGGTAAATTTTGTCTTACAAACCTTTTAGATTCTATGACAAGGGAATGGAAGTGAGACAGGGTTGGATGCATTGTATTTTTTAAACTGCAAGAGGGCATTTAATACAATACTCCAAATAAGACTGGGGCAAAAATTTGAGGTGCAGGCAGAAATAGCAGGGAACGTACTCCGCGGGATCGAAGAGTACTCAGAGGAAGAAGGCAGAGGGTTAACTGTTCGTAAGAATCGGTATTAGGGTCATTACTGTTTCTGGTTTATGTGAACGACATTCCTGTTTCTTGCTGATGTTAAACTGAGAAAATGAAAGCAGACGAGGACAGAGAAGGGCTGCAAATGGATCTGGACACACTGCAAGATTAGTCAGATAAGTGATTTTTTGAATTCAACCCCAGCAAATGCATGTTAATGAAGAACGGGTAAGGGGACAGAAGACTGGACACGTTGTGTAGTCTCTGGGGTCAGAAGTTGCTGACCTCACTCAGAAAGACTTAGGGGCGAGCATGGTGGTTAGCATTTCGCCAGAGGCTAGCATCAACTAAGTAACCTCTGCAGCCACTGCTCGCCTGGCAAATCTAAGATTTGGCTTCAAAAATCTTAATAAAGAGTCTTTCAAGGTATTTTATACAACATATGTCACACCCATCTTTGAATACGTAACACCAGCATGGAACCCATACCTGAGGAAGCATGTTAAGAAACTGGAGAAAGTACAGAAGTACGCATTAAGGTTTGATCCTGAGTTAAGGGGCATGAACTGTGAGGAGATGCTAATGGAATTGAATCTCATGACATTGGACAAGATATAATAAAAACATACAAAATACTTAAGAAAAGTAATAGGGTAGATAGGGACAGACTGATTGAGAGGCAAGAAACGGGAACTTGGAGTCACAACTGGAACTTAAAAGCACAGATAAGTCACGGGGATGTCAGGAAGTATTCAGTCCCATGGTTGTCGGAAAGTGGAATGATCTCGGCGAAGAAATGGGGGAGGCGGGCTCCATACATAGCCTTACGAGCAGGTACGATAGGTCCCACGAGGCCAGGAAGTGAATCTGGCAAGCGGCAAGTTGAGAGGCTGGGCCAGGAGCCAAGATTTGATCCCTGTAGTAACATATAAGTGAGTGTTGCTAGGTGCACAGGGAGGTCCAACAAATATAGGGAAACATGCCGAACGTTTACACCCATGCTGGGGATCGAACCACGAATCCTCAGTATGAGAGGTGAAGGCGCTACTAACTGAGCAACGGGACACTTTGTGCCGTGAAGTTTGAATTTTGCACTTAATTCAGTTTTACAAAGGATTTTGTCCACAAGTACAAAAGTTATTAGTGTTTCGTACAGTGGTTTTTGCATTAATTTCTATGAAACTCAAAGACTGGGCGATTTTGTGAATAGCGTTTAATTGGCAGCTCTGCATTGTTCATATTATGTCTTGTACTAACTTCATCTCTGTATCCTCTTCTCCAGTCTTTACTCTAAATTTGTTTACGTAGTCATTTGCACACCATCAGTCATTTCGCTGTTTGAAAGTTGCATGAAATAAGTCACTTAGTCTGACTTTGTTGGGTTATCTTAAGTTCTCTACACATATGCTGCTATGTATGATAATCTGTGTAACTGTATTTGTGTACACCTGAATAAACTTATTTATGGTATTTTGAACGCCTGCTGTGTGAGGAGGGAGGTGTTGAGAAATGGGATTACCAGTTAAGTTTAATTTTAAATTTAAATATAGGGAACACTTAGCTGATAAAAGACAGCAAATCGTCTACACAGCCGCCCCTGCAGACGAGGTCTTGAATTGTTGTCATGATCATCTCAACGGGCTGTAATGAGATCATATTATGTAAACAATAAATTACCCCTAGGGGGTGTTATGTCAGCATATTTCATTCACTGATGGCTGACAAACTTACTTGTGTGGACTCAAAAGTCCGCACCTAACTGCCGACTATGGGTTGATTACAAACTCCTTGCGACTCAAGAACTGTGCAGTCCCCCGTACTACAAGAAATTCGTAACCTACCTTGCTCTTGTAGCGTGAGCTATGGTGTTCTTCACACCTTCGACAGATATCGGTGACTTGATAGAAGCTGAAGTGTCCTTGGATGTCCACGTCTTCCATAGTCTAGGAATACGCACACTGGTACACTATGTTCCACAAGATTTGTCTTTATTGTTCCCAATCTTATCACTAAAGATGCTGATCACACTTCTCTTAAGTGTTTATTGTGTTTTATGAGATACTTTGTTCACACTAACGCACAGATCGTTCTTTGTTGGTTATCCTGGCGTCAGTGTCACTCTCAGTAGAGTCAAAAGTAATCTGAAGACGCCACAGCACCCCATGCCGTTACTGCCCCTAGCACAAAAGAAAAGCTGACATAGTACCTTTGCTTCCTTGCCACTTCCTCCATGAGGCAAAGCAGAATGTTTAAATCTTGCTGTCTTAAGCATAGACAACAATGTCCACTATCTTTACTATGGTAATAAAGTGGGAGCAGGATTTTCCTTAATTGTCCTGCTAAGGTAAGAGATGTACTGTCTCTTATTAAAATACACTCTGCAACACAGGACCCTGCAAGGAGCGTTGGTCGAAGCGACCACGTCCCATACTCGTACTGCATCTGCTTTTTTTTTTTCGCCGGTATTCTCCCGGCCCGGGTCTGCTATCAATTACTCGCTGTAGCAGTAAACAAGATAATTGCCCCTTCTGAGAGGGCGAGGCCCCTCAGGGCTGAAAGGGACTGAAGGGGCTGAAGGGGGCTGATACCCCCCTCCTGGAGAAAATTTCTCCACAGGAGAGATGTATGGGGAGGGGATGGGAGGGAAGGAGGGAGAGACATGGAGAGGGGAGGGGAGGGAGGGAGAGTGGAATAGAAGAGTCAAAGAGAGGGTAAACATACAGGCATACAGACACAACGATTTAAACAAACTAGGAATGAACATAAAAACGTAATGAGGAAGGAAGAGAGACTAGAAGGTATATAATAATAGCTAGACCCATACCGAGTCAAATATTTTAGCCAAGTTTGTGAAAAAATAACTGAAAATGGAAGACCAAGAAACAGAGGACCACAAATTCTCTGAAGTGGAGGAGGAAATGTTTGAGATTGTAAATATGAAGTTGGAGACTGTGTTTACACGAGAGGAGACCTTAGATAATACTGAGTTGAACCCCGCACCACCACCACTATCACCACCACTATCACCACCACTATCACCACCACCACCATCACCACCACCACTATCACCACCACCACTATCACCACCACCACCACTATCACCACCACCACCATCATCACCACCACTATCACCACCACCACCATCACCACCGCCACCACTATCACCACCACCCACTATCACCACCACCCGGAAGGCACTACACTGAAACACCTTAAGGAATGTAAAAAAGTTACTATATTGCAAAAGGTATATAATACAGTATGTACAAACGTATAAATTGAAGACATATGCAGCGTTTCCTAGCAAAAAAAATTTCCTTAACGTTTTAAATGTGTATAATTTCCAGAATTTGCTATTGGATGATGGCAAGGAAAATGCTTTATGAACAAAGCTATATGACAATGGGGTTAAACAATGTACAGAAGAACTAAGCTAGCCTTTTAGAATGTTTAAGATTTCATGACACAAAATAAATATAGAAGGCACGGGGACAGGGACGCTGTGCCTTCTATATAAGCTGTTGAAAAGGGAAAAATCTTTGATTAATATGAACATTTCACCGAGAAGTGTGAAAACATTTGAAGAAACTGAATACAGCACTTGCTGAATTAAAAAAATAACTTTCGAAATCTTCTGATTTTCATTAGCAAGTTCTTACTCTGTATATCAATCTATTAAACAGTTACTGTACATCAGATATATTGAACAAAGAGTCGCCTGTTGAGGTGCCACAGGAGACGGAACCTTCAGCCAGTAACGTCCCTAATTTATACAAAAGACTTGCTGGAAACAATATTATTCAGAGGCATCAATATAAACGGCTGTAAGTCCCTGCAGGAACGCTTGAATAAACAGTTAATGTAGTGAAGATTGGACGATGTAAGTTAGTGTAGATGAATGCCACGTAATGGAAGTGGGAGAATATATCAGGCCACGTAGAGAGCAGTGTGACAAAATATTCAAAAGTCAGACAGAAACAGTGATCTCCTGAGTCATTTTAGACAAAATATTTGTCGCCGGAAGATTATACAAATGAAATTGTTAAATTCACATGTTATGCTGGCAAATAATAAATGTTTAAAAATAGACTGAAATTATAAAAACATGTGTTCAGCGGGTATCATAATATGCAACGGTGGTGTCATCTCCATGTATGAAAAAGAGTGAATATGGTGGAAACAGCAAATTAGTCGCAAAATGGCTCCCAGAGTTAAAAACATTGAGTTCAGGTGACACAGCACAAGGTCAGGTGAGCAAGTATTGAGTTCAGGTGACACAGTACAAGGACAGGTGAGCAAGTATTGAGCTCAGGTGACACAGTACAAGGACAGGTGAGCAAGTATTGAGTTCAGGTGACACAGTACAAGGTCAGGTGAGCAAGTATTGAGTTCAGGTGACACAGTACTAGGTCAGGTGAGCAAGTATTGAGTTCAGGTGACACAGTAAAAGGACAGGTGAGCAAGTATTGAGTTCAGGTGGCACAGTACAAGGACAGGTGAGCAAGTATTGAGTTCAGGTGATAGGTTCAATTGTTACAGATTGTGACACAGGGTCAGGTAAAACAGATTCAGGTGACACAGGTTCAAGTGACGCAGGGTCAGTGACAGTGGTACCCATCACCTGCCTGCAACAACAATGGTTCAGGTGACACAGGTTTAGTTGACAGGTGACACCACCTGGCTACAGCAACACAGGTGACACACACCACCTGGCTACAGCAAGGAGACGCACTGGTTTAGGTGACACACACCACCTGGCTACAGCAAGGAGACGCACTGGTTTAGGTGACACAGGTGACACGCATTACTTGGCTACAACACAGGTGAAACACCACTTGGCTACAACATAGGTGCAGGTGACACAGGTGACACCACTTGGCTACAACATAGGTGCAGGTGCCACACCACTTGGCTACAACATAGGTGCAGGTGACACAGGTGACACACCACTAGGCTACAACATAGGTGCAGGTGACACACCACTTGGCTACAACACAGGTGCAGGTGGCACACACCACCTGGCTACAAGTGCAGGTGACATGCACCACATGGCTACAACACAGGTGCAGGTGACACACACACCACCTGGCTACAACACAGGTGTAGATGACATAGGTGACACCACATGGATGCAACAACACAGGTGACACCACATGGATGCAACAACACAGGTGACACACAACCTGGCTACAACACAGGTGGCACACACCACCTGGCTACAATACAGGTGACACACACCACCTGGCTACAATACAGGTGACGCACACCGCCTGGCTACAATACAGGTGACACACACCACCTGGCTACAATACAGGTGACACACACCACCTGGCTACAATACAGATGGCACACATCACCTGGATACAATATAGGTGACACACACCAACTGGCTACAACAACACACATGGCACGCACCACCTGCCTACAACAACACAGGTGACATACACCACCTGGCTACAACACAGGTGGCACACACCACTTGGCTACAACACAGGTGGCACACACCACCTGGCTACAACACAGGTGGCACACACCACCTGGCTACAACACAGGTGGCACACACCACCTGGCTACAACACAGGTGGCACACACCACCTGGCTACAACACAGGTGGCACACACCACCTGGCTACAACACAGGTGGCACACACCACCTGGCTACAACACAGGTGGCACACACCACCTGGCTGCAGCAACACAAGTGACACCACCTGGCTACAGCAACACAAGTGGCACCACCTGGCTACAGTAACACAAGTGATACCACCTGGTTACAATACAGGTGGTACACACCACCTGCCTACAACAACAACACGGATGGCACACACCACCTGGTTACAATACAGGTGACACACACCAACTGGCTACAACAGCACAGGTGGTATACATCACCTGGCTACAACAACAGAGGCGACACACACCACCTGGCTACAATACAGGTGGGACACACCACCTGGCTACAATACAGACGGGACACACCACCTGGCTACAATACAGATGGCACACCACCTGGATACAATACAGGTGACACACACCAACTGGCTACAACAACACAGATGGCACAAGAACAGAGGCGACACACACCACCTGGCTACAATACAGGTGGGACACACCACCTGGCTACAATACAGATGGCACACACCACCTGGCTACAAGACAGGTGACACACACCACCTGGCTACATCACAAGTGCAGGTGACATACACATGGCTACAACAACACAGGTGCAGGTGACACACCACCTGGCTACAACACAGGTGTAGGTGACATAGATGACACCACATGGATACAACAACACAGGTGACACACCACCTGGCTAGAATACAGGTGGCATACCACCTGGCTACAACACAGGTGGCACACACCACCTGGCTACAACACAGGTGGCACACACCACCTGGCTACAGCAACAATACAGGTGACACCACCTGGCTACAATGCAGGTGACACACACTACCTGGCTACAACAACACAGGTGGCACGCACCACCTGCCTACAACAACACGGATGACACACCACCTGGCTACAATACAGGTGAGACACACCACCTGGCTACAATACAGGTGAGACACACCACCTGGCTACAATACAGGTGAGACACACCACCTGGCTACAATACAGGTGACACACACCACCTGGCTACAATACAGGTGAGACACACCACCTGGCTACAATACAGGTGAGACACACCACCTGGCTACAATACAGGTGAGACACACCACATGGCTACAATACAGGTGAGACACACCACCTGGCTACAATACAGGTGAGACACACCACCTGGCTACAACACAGGTGACACACACCACCTGGCTACAATACAGGTGACACACCACCTGGCTACAACACAGGTGGTACACACCACCTGGCTACAACACGGATGACACCACCTGGCTACAATACAGGTGACACACCACCTGGCTACAATACAGGTGACACCACCTGGCTACAATACAGGTGACACACACCACCTGGCTACAATACAGGTGACACACACCACCTGGCTACAATACAGGTGACACACACCACCTGGCTACAATACAGGTGACACACACCACCTGGCTACAGTGCAGGTGACACACACCACCTGGCTACAATGCAGGTGACACCACCTGGCTACAACACAGGTGGCACACACCACCTGGCTACAGCAACACAGGTGACACAGCACCTGGCTATAACAATACAGGTGACACACACCACCTGGCTACAACACAGGTGGCACACACCACCTGGCTACAATACAGGTGACACACACCACCTGGCTACAGTACAGGTGTCACACACCACCTGGCTACAATACAGGTGACACACACCACCTGGCTACAATACAGGTGAGACACCACCTGGCTACAATACAGGTGAGACACACCACCTGGCTACAATACAGGTGAGACACACCACCTGGCTACAATACAGGTGAGACACACCACCTGGCTACAATACAGGTGAGACACACCACCTGGCTACAATACAGGTGAGACACACCACCTGGCTACAATACAGGTGAGAGACACCACCTAGCTACAATACAGGTGAGACACACCACCTAGCTACAACACACGTGGCACACACCACCTGGCTACAAAAATACAGGTGACACCACCTGGCTACAACACAGGTGACACACACCACCTGGCTACAGTACAGGTGACACCACCTGGCTACAACACAGGTGGCACACACTACCTGGCTACAACACAGGTGACACACACCACCTGGCTACAACACAGGTGGCACACACCACCTGGCTACAACACAGGTGGCACACACCACCTGGCTACAATACAGGTGGCACACACCACCTGGCTACAATACAGGTGACACACCACCTGGCTACAATACAGGTGACACACACCACCTGGCTACAATACAGGTGACACACCACCTGGCTACAATACAGGTGACACACACCACCTGGCTACAATGCAGGTGACACACCACCTGGCTACAATGCAGGTGACACACACCACCTGGCTACAATGCAGGTGACACACACCACCTGGCTACAATGCAGGTGACACACACCACCTGGCTACAGCAACACAGGTGACACAGCACCTGGCTACAACAATACAGGTGACACACACCACCTGGCTACAATACAGGTGACACACACCACCTGGCTACAATACAGGTGACACACACCACCTGGCTACAGTACAGGTGACACACACCACCTGGCTACAGTACAGGTGACACACACCACCTGGCTACAACACAGGTGGCACACACCACCTGGCTACAGCAATACAGGTGACACAGCACCTGGCTATAACAATACAGGTGACACCACCTGGCTGAAACACTGGCACACACTACCTGGCTACAACAACACAGGTGACACACCACCTGGCTACAACACAGGTGACACACCACCTGGCTACAGCAACACAGGTGGCACACACCACCTGGCTACAACACAGGTGGCACACACCACCTGGCTACAACACAGGTGGCACACACCACCTGGCTACAACACAGGTGGCACACACCACCTGGCTACAACACAGGTGGCACACACCACCTGGCTACAACAACACAGGTGGCACACACCACCTGGCTACAACAACACAGGTGGCACACACCACCTGGCTACAACAACACAGGTGGCACACACCACCTGGCTACAACAACACAGGTGGCACATACCACCTGGCTACAACAACACAGGTGGCACACACCACCTGGCTACAACAACACAGGTGGCACACACCACCTGGCTACAACAACACAGGTGGCACACACCACCTGGCTACAACAACACAGGTGGCACACACCACCTGGCTACAATAACACAGGTGGCACACACCACCTGGCTACAACAACACAGGTGGCACACACCACCTGGCTACAACAACACAGGTGGCACACACCACCTGACTACAACACAGGTGGCACACACCACCTGGCTACAGCAACACAGGTGGCACACACCACCTGGCTACAATACAGGTGGCACACGACTTGGCTACAACATAGGTGACACACCACCTGGCTTCAGCAATACAGGTGACACACACCACCTGGCTACAGCAATACAGGTGACACACACCACCTGGCTACAACACAGGTGGCACAGGCACACACTACCTGGCTACAACATAGGTGACACACACCTATGAACAGGATGGGGTTCATCTCTAAGGCCTGGAGTCGTTGCATTAGCCAATTCGATTGAGGGGGTAAATGATGACTTTTCTAATACTTTAATCTGATAGATTATAGAGGTATTGGTGTTTGTGGAAAACAATTAGGCTGCAGTATTAGAGTTGAAAACAGCAGATATTACCAGGATACCTCAGGGATATGTTTAAATGACAATATTCAAAATAAAATTGCTAGTGAAGGCAAAGCAATTCATCAACAAACAAAGAGATAGTAGAGGGCAGCGAGTGACTAGCTCCCTTAATGTTTACTGTACAAATAGTAGGAGTCTAAGAAATAAGATAGATGAGCTAAGATTACTTGCAAGTGCAAGTAATATAGATATTATTGCTATAACAGAGATCTGGTTCAACCTGAAAGATAGAAAAATGCCTTCTGAATGCAGTATACAGGGTTATAAACTATTCCACACTGATAGGGTCAACAGGAAGGGTGGTGGAGTGGCGATGTAGGTCAGAGATAATTTAAAGTGTTGTCTTAGACATGATATAAGATTAGAAATATGAGACACAGAATCTATTTAGCTACAGTTTCTCGAGGGTCGTGACAAATTAATTTTTTGTGATTTATAGTCCCCCAAACCTTGATAGGGAGTGCAGTAAGCTGCTATGGGACGAAATTCATAAGGCATCTAGATATGAAAATAGTAGGTAAGACACATAGGCAACAGTTAGGCAACTTTATTCCGAAACGTTTCACCTACACAGTAGGCTTCTTCAGTCGAGTACAGAAAGTAGGCAGGAACAATAGAGATGTGAAGACGATGTAATCAGTCCATCACCCTTGAAGTCGTAGATTTGAGGTCGTCAGTCCCTCAGCCTGGAGAAGTTCAGTTCCATAGTCAGGAACTATCTGAAGATCAAGCGACAGTGCGGAGACCTAAATACTGTCGGAAGGAGAGGTGCAGAGTAGTAGTAGTGAGAAAGCAGCCACTGAGAGGTCACGTCCCTCTCAGATCAAACAATTCTCACTCGAAAAAGTTGTCCAAGGTGTTTTCTGTACCAAGATGCCATTGTGTTGCAGTGTCTGACAGGGTGAATATCAAAAATTGTATACAATACCGACAGGATGGTACGTAAGACACATAGGCAACAGTTAGGCAACTTTATTCCGAAACGTTTCGCCTACACAGGCTGAGGGACTGACAACCCCAAATCAACGACTTCAAGGGTGATGGACTGATTACATCGTCTTCACATCTATTGTTCCTGCCTACTTTCTGTATTCGACTGAAGAAGCCTACTGTGTAGGTGAAACGTTTCGGAATAAAGTTGCCTAACTGTTGCCTATGTGTCTTACCTACCAACCTGTCGGTATTGTTTACCATTTTTGATACTCAGATATGAAAATGTTGTGTTAATGGGAAATTTTAACTATAGACAAATTGATTGGAACAATGTGACAGGAAATCTTGAGTCGAGTGACTTTCTTGATACAGTTCAGGATTGCTTTTTAAAACAGTTTGTGACAGAAACAACTAGAGGAAACAATCTGCTTGACTTGGTTCTTGCCAACATAGGATCACTAATTAATAATCTTGAAGTTAATGATGTGCTTGGGGAAAGTGATCACAAATCACTTAGTTTAAATATATCATGGAATTACCCAGATAACTGCCATCAAATCTCTGTCACAGACTTTCGCTTGGCCGATTTCATGGGACTGAAAAATTACCTGGGTGGACTAAATTGGGATGACCTGACTATGGGTCAGGTAGGTGATCTTGGTTGCCAGTATGGCGTTTTTCAGAGCATAATTCTAGCTGCCCAGACAATATTTGTTCCGAGTAGGGAAATTAGATGTAACAAAAATGATCCCAAATGGATGAACAATAGATTAAAACATTTCATTGATCAAAAGATAGTCAAAAGAGGGGATGGGCAGTGACGAAATCAATATACTCAAAGAGAGAGAGAGAGAGAGAGTGTGGCCCGGTGGCCTGGTGGCTAAAGCTCCCGCTTCACACACGGAGGGCCCGGGTTCGATTCCCGGCGGGTGCAAACATTCCGACACGTTTCCTTACACCTGTTGTCCTGTTCACCTAGCAGCAAATAGGTACCTGGGTGTTAGTCGACTGGTGTGGGTCGCATCCTGGGGGACAAGATTAAGGACCCCAATGGAAATAAGTTAGACAGTCCTCGATGACGCACTGACTTTCTTGGGTTATCCTGGGTGGCTAACCCTCCGGGGTTAAAAATCCGAACGAAATCTTATCTTATCTAGAGAGAGAAAAGGAATTAGAAAAGCAAAAAGGTGATTAAGAGGCTAAGGTCGCAAGGGATTCGAAGACTAATCCAAAAAGGTTCTTTCAGGTATACAGAAGTAAGATTAGGGACAGGATAGGCCCACTCAAGAGTAACTCAGATCAGATCACTGACAATAAGGATATGTGTGAAATTTTCAATACTTTCATCCTCTCAGTTTTTACCCAGGAAAATACTAGCGAAATTCCAGAAATAATAGATTATGTAGAACAGGACGATAATAAACTATGCACGATTGCGGTAACTAGTGACAAGGTCCTCAGATAAATAGAGAATTTAAAACCTAACAGATCCCCAGACCCTGATGAACTGTTTGCAAGGGTTTTAAAGGAATGTAAAGAAGAACTTAGCAAACCTTTGGCTAATCTTTTCAACATATCACTACAAACTGGCATAGTGCCTGATAAGTGGGAAATGGCAAAGGTAATACCTGTTTTCAAGGCAGCTGACAGGTTCTTAACTTTGAACTGTAGTGGGAAAATTTATGGAATCAATAATTGCGGAAACAATTCATAACCATCTTGATAGGCATAAATTGATTATTGAGTCTTTTTACAGTTCGAATCTTAATCTTTAGCCAGGTTAGTGCACTCCGTAACAATACACTTCATAGAACTTAGAAATGTAAGGCACAAATAATAGTTACTCAGTCTTTTCCTAGTCTTTTTATTTAAAAGCTTAAATACTTTAGATATTCATAAATATCTATTAAATATCACTTTGGTCAGAAACTTTCCTTCACACAAGAAAGCTCTTACATAGAATGTACATCATAGACCCCCTCTGGAGACTGTCAATATGGTCACTACACTTGATAATGATCAGAGGAATATTACTGCTTCCTCAATAGTAACATTACTTGTAAGCAAGTACATACATTGAGAAGTAACACTTTCACTGAGTAACTCCCTGGCATAAGGAATATATCACAAAGTTCTAAGCTTGACACTGGTCGTCACATCGTAACCTGAAGGTAACAGTATATAATTGTCCGCAGACTTCACTTCACAATAAACCACAAGCTGGTTCAGGAGTTTCTACAACAGAATTCTCTATCCAAGTGAGAATAAGGCGGAGTACTTGGAGGGGTAGCTCAGTCAATGCACACTGAGTCGGCAGAGAGAGAGTGAACTGAATTAACACAGTTAATCCATACATGACATCAACTCGCCAAAGGGGAGAGGGAATAGTAGGCTAAACTACCCTCCAAGGACATACCTTGTTTCAACTTTTAGCCAGCTGTTACCTACCTACCTAACATATTACTCAAAATACATAAATATATATATATAATATATATATATATATATATATATATATATATATATATATATATATATATATATACACACACACATCGTACCCGGGTATATTCCTAAATCAGATAATATTATAAACTAGTGGAATCCTTAATTTAGCTAATATTAAAGAAACCCCGAGTATAATATTAAGTGGATAATACATATAAATTAATCTCATTATGACCTTGGTCATAACAAATCTCAACACGGTTTTACAAAGGGGCGTTCCTATCTTACGAATTTACTAACTTTTTTCACTTAGGTTTTTGAGGAGGTCGATGATGGTATTGAATATGATATTGTGTATATGGACTTCAGTAAGGCTTTCGATAGTTCCACATCAGAGGCTATTAAGGAAACTTAAGGCACATGGAATAGGAGAAATTTTTTCCTGGGTAGAGGCATGGCTGGCAAACAGGCAGCAGAGAGTTTGCATAAATGGGGAGAAATCAGAATGGGGAAGCGTCACAAGCGGTGTTCCTCAGGGGTCAGTGTTGGGCTCATTGTTGTTCACAATTTACATAAACGACATAGATGAGGGAATAAATAGTGACATAAGCAAATTTGCTGATGACACCAAAATTGGCCGTCCAGTTCATTCTAATGTGGACATTAGAGCACTCCAGGATGATTTGAATAGACTAATGCAGTGGTCGGAGAAGGGGAGATGTAGTTTAATATAGACAAATGCAAAGTTCTAAATGTTGGACAGGAAAATAACCATGCCACATATAAACTAAATAATGTAGATCTTAATACTACTGATTGCGAAAAGGGTTTAGGAGTTCTGGTTAGCAGTAATCTGAAACCAAGACAACAGTGCATTAGTTTTCACAATAAAGCTAACAGAATCCTTGGCTTCATATCTTGAAGTATAAATAATAGAAGTCCTCAGGTTGTTCTTCAACTCTATATATCGTTGGTTAGGCCTCGTTTAGATTATGCTGCACAGTTCTGGTCGCCATATTACAGAATGGATATAAATGAACTGGAAAACGTACAGAGGAGGATGACAAAGTTAATCCCATGTATCAGAAATCTTCCCTATGAGGATAGACTGAGGGCCCTGAATCTGCACTCTCTAGAAAGGTGTAGAATTAGTGGGATATGATCGAAGTGTATAAATGGAAAACAGGAATAACTAAAGGGGATGTAAATAGCATGCTGAAAATTTCCCGCCAAGACAGGACTCGCAGCAATGGTTTCAAGTTGGAAAAATTCAGATTCAGGAAGGATATAGGAAAGCACTGGTTTGGTAATAGAGTTGTGGATGAATGGAACAAACTCCCGAGTACAGTTATAGAGGCTAAAACGTTGTGTAGTTTTAAAAATAGGTTAGATAAATTCATGAGTGGGTGTGGGGGGTGTGAATTGGACCTGACTAGCTTGTGCTGCTGGGTCTGGTGCAGTGCTCCTTCCTTGAGCGGAAGTGACCTTGAATTGTTAGGTAAGACACAAATGCAACAGTTAGACAACTTTATTCCGAAACGTTTCGCCTACACAGTAGGCTTCTTCAGTCTAATACAGAAAGTAGGCAGGAACAGTAGAGATGTGAAGACGATGTAATCAGTCCATCACCCTTAAAGTCGTAGAATTTGAGGTTGTCAGTCCCTCGGCCTGGAGAAGTTCAGTTCCATAGTCATGAACTAGTCATGACTATGGAACTGAACTTCTCCAGGCCGAGGGACTGACAACCTCAAATTCTACGACTTTAAGGGTGATGGACTGATTACATCGTCTTCACATCTCTACTGTTCCTGCCTACTTTCTGTATTAGACTGAAGAAGCCTACTGTGTAGGCGAAACGTTTCGGAATAAAGTTGTCTAACTGTTGCATTTGTGTCTTACCTAACAACCTGTCGGTATTGTATACCATTTTAAGAACATAAGAACATAAGAATGTAGGAACACTGCAGAAGGCCTACTGGCCCATTCGAGGCAGGTCCTAATCAAAACGACATCTACCTAAAGCTACTCAAGAAACAACTCTCACACCCCCCAACACCAATCAAACCCAGCCCCTCCCACTCATATATTTGTCCAGTCTCTTCTTAAAGCTGCCCAAGGTCCTAGCCTCTATCACCCCACTGGGAAGACTGTTCCACGCATCTACAACTCTGTTAGAAAACCAGTACTTACCTATGTCCTTTCTAAATCTAAATTTATCCAACTTAAATCCATTATTCCTGGTTCTTACCTGGTTCGACACCCTCAGTACTTTATTAATGTCTCCCTTGTTTATGCCCGTCATCCACTTATACACTTCAATGATATCTCCCCTCATTCTACGCCTCTCCAGAGAGTGGAGATTTAAGGCTTTAAGTCTATCTTCATACGGGAGGTTCCTTACACAGTAAATCATTTTAGTCATTCTTCTCTGTATGTTCTCTAATGAGTCTATGTCCATCCTGTAGTAAGGGGACCAAAACTGAGCAGCATAATCTAAATGAGGCCTCACTAGTGATGTATAGAGCTGTAAAATAACTTTTGGACTTCTGTTACTTATACTTCTTGAGATAAATCCAAGTAATCTGTTGGCCTTGTTGCGCACACTGAGGCACTGCTGTCTTGGCTTTAGATTTCTGCTTACCATGACTCCCAAGTCTTTTTCACATTCTGTATGACCAAGCTCTACTTCATCTAGATTATAGCTTCGAGGGTTATTTTCATTACCAAGGGCAAGTACCTTACACTTATCCACATTAAACTTCATCTGCCATTTCTCAGACCAAGACATTAATTTGTTCAAATCGTCCTGGAGTTCATTCATATCCTCCTCAGAGTGAATTATACGGCCTATCTTTGTATCATCAGCAAACTTACTCATGTCACTAGTAATCCCTTCATCAAGGTCATTAATGTAAATTATGAACAAGAGAGGGCCTAAAACTGATCCTTGTGGAACGCCACTAGTGACTAATCCCCATTCAGATTTCACTCCATTAATGGTAACTCTCTGCTTTCTATTGGTAAGCCATGCCTCAATCCATGCTAGAACTTTACCTCCTATACCATGAGCTGCCACTTTTCTTAAGAGTCTCTTGTGAGGTACTCTGTCGAAGGCTTTACTAAAATCCAAATAAACAATATCATATTCCTTATCACTGTCAACTGCCTCAAATGTTCTATTGAAGAACGTCAGTAAGTTTGTCAGGCAGGAACGACCTCTCGTGAATCCATGCTGAGATTCATTTATCAAGTTATGCTCTTCAAGGTGACTTCTGATAATGTCAGCTATAATTGATTCTAACAACTTGCCCACTATAGATGTCAGGCTTATTGGACGGTAATTTGAAGGAGTGGACTTATCCCCTGATTTGAATATAGGAACCACATTAGCCATCTTCCACATCTCTGGCACAACACTGGTAAGGATGGACGCATTGAATACACTCGTTAATGGCTGACTAAGCTCCATCTTGCATTCCTTAAGTACCCTTGAAAACAACTCATCGGGTCCCGGGGACTTATTTTGTTTCAGTTTGTCTATCTGTTTAATAACCATGTCCCTCGTGACAGTAATATTAGTTAACTTAAATTCATCAGGAACTAAATAATTGTTAATTACTGGAATCTCATTTACATCTTCCTGTGTAAAAACTGACAAAAAATAGTCATTAAATAAGGAACACATTTCCAGTTCATTATCCGTCAGCTGTCCATTCCCAGATTTCAGAGGTCCTACTTTTTCCTTCACCTTCGTCCTATACACTTGAAAGAACCCCTTTGGATTAGTCTTTGATTCATTAGCGACTCTAATTTCATAGTCACGTTTAGCCTTTCTAATCGCCTTTTTTACTTCTCTTTTAAGCTGAACATATTGGTCAGTAAGGTTAACCTCTCCTCTTCTGATGCGCCTATAAATTCCCCTTTTCTCCCCTAATAGATGCTTTAACCTCCTGTTAACCCATTTGGGATCGTTATTATTAGACCTAATTTCTCTCTGGGGAATGTATATACTCTGGGCACTGTGTACATTATTAAGAAAACAATCATAAAAGCAGATCCCTTCATATTCATAAGTATGATTATCGTCAATAAAATCATTAGCTAGATAACCCCAATCAAGATTAGACAGATGTTCCCTAAGTCCATTATAATCGGCAGAACGAAAATCGGGGATTTTTACTGTATTATCATTATTCTTGCATTCCCAATTAATGCTAAAGGTGATGGATTTGTGATCACTTGCGCCAAGCTCTTCAGTGATCTCCAGATTATTCACTA
Organism: Cherax quadricarinatus; assembly: GCF_038502225.1. Classification (NCBI taxonomy): domain Eukaryota; kingdom Metazoa; phylum Arthropoda; class Malacostraca; order Decapoda; family Parastacidae; genus Cherax; species Cherax quadricarinatus. The sequence continues at coordinate 34,864,610 of NC_091305.1, forward strand.
GTGTTTCCTTATTTGACAAGACTAGGTCTAGCAAATTATTACCCCTGGTAGGTTCAGTTACACTCTGTTTCAGAAAACAGTCCTGAACTGTTTCCATGAAGTCACTGGACTCTAGATTACCTGTCAAAGAATTCCAGTCAATTTGGCTAAAGTTAAAGTCCCCTACTATGACTACGTTACTGTGTCCAGAAGCCCTAACAATTTCGTCCCAAAGAAGTCTCCCTCTATCGTGATCCAAGCCTGGAGGTCGGTATATTACACCTAGAATTAGTTTTTCTTGACCCTCCACGAACTCTACCCAAACAGACTCTGTTACTGCTCCATCTATTTTTATACCTTTTTTTATGCAACAATTAATATTTTCTCGAACATACAATGCAACTCCTCCCCCCTTCCCATTACATCTATCCACATTGAATAACTTAAATCCCTGAATATTACACTCAGCAGTCATATCCCGACTCTTTAAATCATACCACGTTTCAGTTAATGCAATGATATCAAAGTTCCCAGCACATGCTACCAAACGTAGTTCATTAATTTTATTTCTTGCACTTCGACTGTTAGCATAAAATACCATCATATGTTTTTTCTTCTGCACATTTTTCCTATTCATCTTTGTTTTTACACAATTTCTGAAATTATCATTACCCAGAGTTACTCCATGACAGTTACTATTAAGATTCTTAATATCAGAGCATAAGTCAATATATCCATACTCATTATTAATCATTTCTAAACCCATACCTTGAATTATTGGGCTAAGCCGGATGGTGACATGGACCTGCTTCGCATGGGTCAATGGGCCTGCTGCAGTGTTCCTTCTTTCTTATGTTCATATTAGCAGGTATGAAAGAGCATTACACTCCTTCATACCAGCTATAATACCTAAAATATTAGAGATGTACCACAGTATGGGTATGGGTATCAGCTGATTTTGATGGTATGAGCTTAAAATTAAGTGTCGGTATCGGTAAAATTTTTGATATCGTTCCATCCCCTTTACTAATAATTTTCTTGAAGGATCTTGTAGTAGAGTGTTGTCCTGGTATTGTAGACGTCCACTTAGCCATCTGCTTTAAGAGGCGACTGAGTTTCCCTCTCTCCTAATATGTTTATTTTTCCCCTATAATCTACCTTGTCCATAATTACTATCGCATTTGCTTTGTCTGCTTTCGTAAGGTGAAGTCCAGGATCTCTCCTTAATTCATGGTTTGAGCAAAGCTCAGGCTTCTGTGGCAGAGTATAGTGTTAACCACAGTGTGGCAGAGTATAGTGTCAGTGTGGCAGAGTATAGTGTCACTGTGGTATAGTGTTAATCACAGTGTGGCAGAGTATAGTGTCACTGTGATAGTGCTAACCAGTGTGGCAGAGTATAGTGTCAGTGACGTGGCAGAGTATAGTGTCAACCACCAGTGTGGCAGTGTAGTGTGAATGTGGCAGACTATAGTGTCAACCACAGTGTGGCAGACTAGTGTCAACCACAGTGTGGCAGAGTATAGTGTCAACCACCAGTGTGGCAGTGTAGTGTGAATGTGGCAGACTATAGTGTCAACCACAGTGTGGCAGACTAGTGTCAACCACAGTGTGGAAGAGTATAGTGTCAACCACAGTGTGGCAGACTAGTGTCAGCCACAGTGTGGCAGAGTATAGTGTCAACCACCAGTGTGGCAGTGTAGTGTGAATGTGGCAGACTATAGTGTCAACCACAGTGTGGCAGACTAGTGTCAACCACAGTGTGGCAGAGTATAGTGTCAACCATCAGTTCGGCAGAGTGTAGTGTCAACCACAGTATTGCAGAATATAATCTCAGTATGGCAGAATATAGTGTCAACCACAGTGTGGCAGAGTATAGTGTTAACCACAGTGTGGCATAGTGTCAACCACAGTGCGGCAGTGTACTGTGAATGTGGCAGACTATAGTGTCAACCACAGTGTGGCAGAGTAGTGTCAACCACAGTGTGGGAGAGTATAGTGTCAACCACAGTGTGGCAGAGTATAGTGTCATCCACAGTGTGGCAGAGTATAGTATCAACCACCAGTGTGGCAGTGTCAACCACCAGTTTGGCAGTGTAGTGTGAATGTGGCAGACTATAGTGTCAACCACAGTGTGGCAGAGTATAGTGTCATCCACAGTGTGGCAGAGTATAGTAACCACCAGTGTGGCAGAGTGTAGTGTCAACCATAGTATGGCAGAGTATAATCTGAGTGTGGCAGAATAGTGTCAACCAGAGTGTAGCAGAGTATAATGTCAGTGTTGCAGATCATAGTGTCATCCACAGTGTGGCAGAGTATAGTGTCAACCAGTGTGGCAGAGTATAGTGTCAACCAGTGTGGCAGAGTATAGTGTCAGTGTTGCAGAGTATAGTGTCAACCAGTGTAGCAGAGTATAGTGTCAGTGTTGCAGATCATAGTGTCATCCACAGTGTGGCAGAGTATAGTGTCAACCAGTGTAGCAGAGTATAGTGTCAGTGTTGCAGATCATAGTGTCATCCACAGTGTGGCAGAGTATAGTGTCAACCAGTGTGGCAGAGTATAGTGTCAACCAGTGTGGCAGAGTATAGTAGCAGATATTAGTGTGGCAGTGTATAGTGTCAACCAGTGTGGCACAGTATAGTGTCAACCAGTGTGGCACAGTATAGTGGCAGATATTAGTGTGGCAGTGTATAGTATAAGGCATGGTTTACGGCAAAAGTGGAAACTCAAGCCAACACTAGAAACCATTGTGGGAACTATTACTCTCTATAGACGACTATTGTGGGTACTATTACTATCTGTGAATGTGATCAGAATACTCGTTTACATGCACACAGTATATGACTTTGTGGGTCAGGTATTTAGATGTGTCACCTGACTCACCTTGGCACCATCACACCTGACTCAGGTATCATCTAACTCGTCTTTTGTATGTCGTGCGTAATAAAACGAATTGGTCAGCATAATTCTACTAAATATATCTTAAATCATATTATATTTATATTACTTAAAAACAATGATATTTTTTTTCGTAATTTTAGGCTGATTTTCGCATATTAATTGCAGTAATAAATTTTCACTCTGCTTTTGTGGTAAACTCTACGATTCGGCATATTAGGCACGCGCACGCGCGCGCGCGAGCACACACACACACACACACACACACACACACACACACACACACACACACACACACACACACACACACACACACACACACACACACACACACACACACACATGAAGCACTAAACTACAGACCAGTGTCACTGACATGTATACAATGCAAAGTCATGGAGAAGATTATCAGGAGAAGAGTGGTGGAACACTTAGAAAGGAATGATCTCATCAACAGCAGCCAACATGGCTTCAGGGACGGGAAATCCTGTGTCACAAACCTACTGGAGCTCTATGACATGGTGACAGCAGTAAGACGAGAGAGAGAGGGGTGAGTGGATTGCATTTTCTTGGACTGCAAGAAGGCGTTTGACACAGTTCCACACAAGAGATTAGTGCAAAAACTGGAGGACCAAGCAGGGATAACAGAGAAGGCACTACAATGGATCAGGGAATACTTGTCAGGAAGACAGCAGCGAGTCATGGTACGTGGCGAGGTGTCAGAGTGGGCACCTGTGACCAGTGGGGTCCCACAGGGGTCAGTCCTAAGACCAGTGCTGTTTCTGGTATTTGTGAACATGACGGAAGGAATAGACTCTGAAGTGTCCCTGTTTGCAGATGACGTGAAGTTGATGAGAAGAATTCATTCGATTGAAGACCAGGCAGAACTACAAAGGGATCTGGACAGGCTGCAGACCTCGTCCAACAATTAGCTCCTGGAGTTCAACCCCACCAAGTGCAAAGTCATGAAGATTGGGGAAGGGCAAAGAAGGCCGCAGACGAAGTACAGTCTAGGGGGCCAGAGACTACAAACCTCACTCAAGGGAAAAGATCTTGGGGTGAGTATAACACCAGGCACATCTCCTGAAGCGCACATCAACCGAATAACTGCTGCAGCATATGGGCGCCTAGCAAAACTCAGAACAGCATTCCGACCCTGTACACCGTGTACGGTAGGCCCATATTGGAGTATGCGGCACCAGTCTGGAACCCACACCTAGCCAAGCACGTAAAGAAACTAGAGAAAGTGCAAAGGTTTGCAACAAGACTAGTCCCAGAGCTAAAAGGTATGTCCTACGAGGAGAGGTTAAGGGAAATCAACCTGACGACACTGGAGGACAGGAGAGATAGGGGGGACATGATAACGACATACAAAATACTGAGAGGAATTGACAAGGTGGACAAAGACAGGATGTTCCAGAGATTGGACACAGTAACAAGGGGACACAGTTGGAAGTTGAAGACACAGATGAATCACAGGGATGTTAGGAAGTTTTTCGTCAGCCACAGAGTAGTCAGGAAGTGGAATAGTTTGGGAAGCAATGTAGTGGAGGCAGGATCCATACATAGCTTTAAGCAGAGGTATGATAAAGCTCACGGTTCAGGGAGAGTGACCTAGTAGCGACCAGTGAAGAGGCGGGGCCAGGAGCTTGGACTCGACCCCTGCAACCTCAACTAGGTGAGTACACACACACACACACACACACACACACGTGAAGCAGTATCGCTAAATAGTGCTCCCAGGATTTAGCGTTTTAGTGGCTGTCCTAAGATATTATTAGCGGTCATCGTACGTGAGTGAATCAGTGAACATACCTACAAGAGTGTAATAGCTTTCAAGAGTGCGAATAATGTGATAGGATCAAGAATTTTACAATTTAAATTTGAATGAAATTTGAGTGAGGGAGGGTAGCAGTCAGCGATCAGGCTACTGGCCGCAGTGTTGACACAAAATATCCAAACAGTTAATTGGGTTAACGGTGTGATCTGAAATATTAACAAATACATATGTTGGTTGATTATAGCAGCAGTGTAGTGATAAGGTCATAAAAGAGTGATTAAGTAAATACTGAAAGTAAGAAAAAATTAGTCAATCCCCAGCTGTTGGTGTTGTGAAGGTAGCTAACATCATCAGACTTGTTATGACCATAATACTGTACTAAAGAAAAAAGAGGGAATACCAAGTCTTAAAAGAAAAAGAAAATAAAAACTTGAATGTATGATAAAGTTCCTGAAGGAGTTACAAATTGAAGGAGTTGATATCAGCCGACCAGCAGGAACCTCCATTGTTGTGCAGACGACATCACTTGCCTATTTGTGGTTAATTTTGGTTAGTGTCTAAAGTCTCAGTGTCTCGCCCTGCTGGTTGTATGCTATACCATCTCTCTCTCCCTATTTCAGTACCAGGAGATAGATAGTGGTTAGTAAATTATCTAAATATCGCCAGGTAAACTCCAGAAGAGTTGTGTAGACTAGTGAACCCCCCCCCCCCCGTTTTTCTGAGGGACAAGCTAGTAAACAAGTACGCACATACAAACACACGTGTGCACCCGTAATTATTGTTATAATAAACAGTATATATTAATAAGGAATTGAGTGAGAAAAAATAATCCTATAATCTTCAAATAGTAAAGTAGAGTAGTGTGCGAAGATCTGGGCCGGGAGAGTACCGGTGAAACAACAACAATAACAAATAGTGTTAACGTAACCCCCCCCCCTCTTTTTCAAAGAACGAGAAGCTAGTAAACACACACACACACAAACACAAGTGTACGCAATTAATATTATATAGTATATATTAGTGCATATTAATAAGGAATTGATTGTGAAAATTTTTTTATAATCTTCAAAAGAGTAGCGTAGCCTAGTGTGCGCACGCACACCCACACACACCCACACACACCCACACACCCACACACCCACACACCCACACACCCACACACCCACACACCCACACACACCCACACACCCACACACCCACACACCCACACACACCGACACACACCCACACACACCCACACACACCCACACACCCATACACACCCACACCCACACACACCCACACACACCCACACCCACACACACACCCCCCCACCCCCCACCCCCCCCACACACACCCCCACACCCCCACACCCACCCACACACACCCACACACCCACACACCCACCCACACCCACACACACCCACCCACACACCCACCCACCCACCCACACACCCCCACACACACCCACACACACCCACACACACCCACACACACACACCCACACACACCCACACACCCACACACACCCACCCACACACCCACCCACACACCCACCCACACACCCACCCACACACCCACCCACACACCCACCCACACACCCACCCACCCACACACCCACCCACACACCCACCCACACACTCACCCACACACTCACCCCCCCCCACCCCCCACAAACACACACACACGCAACACACACACAACACACACACACTACACACACACACATACACACACACACACACACACATATTGCCAGACTCACACATACACTTCCCCCCCTCCCCCACCGACATCTCACTCCTTCACCTGATCCCTCCCCTCCCTCTTTCACCCTCCCCCTCCCCACCTCTCCCTTCCCACCTCTCCCTCTCCCACTCACCCACTTACCCACTTGCTTCACTCTCCTTCCCACTCCCCCTCCCCACTACTCTCCCATATAGCCACAGTTCCTCCTCTACCTCCCCCCCACACTCTGACATATACAATACTAACCTAACATACAGAATTACATAGGTTTCCCACTCTGAGGCAATCAGGATAAAAAAAAATGGGTTGCCAGAGAGCAACAAGAAAACCCAAGGGACAGGAGGAGGGAACTGCAAAGGAAGATTGGGCAGCAGAGCTCACAAAAAGGGAACAAGAATGGGAAAAGAAACTAGAAGAACTTAGCATGAGAATGGAAGAGAGGATAGACATGGAAAGCAGGAAGTGGGAGGTGAAAGTCAAAGCAGCAGAGGCCAGGATACAGAGCTTAGAAGAGGAACTGAAAAATCTGAAACAGACTAAAGAACTAAAGAACATTTTGGGATTGACAACAGAGACCGCTACCTCAGCCACAAATAAGGGGACTGTAGGGACAGAAGGAGCAAAACTGCATGTAGAAGCTCTATCAGTGGAGACTGTAGTAAATGAAAGAGCTAAGCTATATGTGGAGGCCCTAAAAGACCACAACAGAGCCCAGGGAAAGCCGAGAAGGGAAAATGACAGGCCACTGAGCCCATGTACAGTAGCTAGTGAAACTGAAGAAAGGAAAGCTGCAATTGAGGAAATCAAATTGAATGAGGGGATACACAGGGATATGCAGTGGGAGAATGAAAGGGTGAGGTCAGTCTTTGTGTATGGGCTACAGGAAGTTGAAGGGGAAACATATGAAGCAAGAAAACAAGGGGAAAAAAAAGCAATTGAAAGCATCATGAAAGTAATCGGAGAAGACGACATGACCCAGCTGGAAAATTTTCGGAGAATAGGGGGGTTTGTAAAAAAAAGAACCCGGCCAGTGAAAGTGACCTTCAAGGCAGAATCGACTCGGAACAGGATACTGTGGGAGAAAGCACGATTAAGGGACATGCCGGAATACAGGAAGGTGTATCTCGACCGCGACAGAACACAAGACGAAAGGCGGAAACTGAGAGAGATGATACAAAGGCGAAAGGAGGAAAGAGAGGGGATGGAGAAGACAGACAGGAGATCCCAGACACAGGAAGAAGATCAAATACAACCTCCCTCACAGCTTCCTATAGAAGCCTCCCAACCAGGTCAACCCCAGTGCAGCCAAACACTCTAAACCAAAACACCCATGTCATATCCAATGCCCCCACCCACTACATTACAAACTCCACCCCCACAGCAACCACCCATAGTTCCTTATCAGGTCTCCCACTTCCCCAACCCCAATACACCTCCCAGACCACAGTCTTAGAAAAGAAGTTGAAGGTATGGTATACAAATGCAGATGGAATAACAAATAAGTATGAGGAGTGGCATGAAAGAATCAAGGAGACATCCCCAGACATAATAGCACTCACAGAAACAAAACTCACCAGAATAATAACAGATTCAATCTTTCCACCGGATATCAAATCCTCAGGAAAGACAGAGGGAGGAGAGGGGGAGGAGGAGTTGCACTGCTCATTAAAAGCCAGTGGGGTTTTGAGAAAATGGAAGGAATGGATGGCACGGGTGAAAGGGACTACTTAGTAGGAACAATCCAGTCTGAGGGACATAAGGTGATAATTGCAGTAATGTACAACCCACCACAGAACTGCAGGAGACCAAGAGAAGAATACGATGAGAGCAACAGAGCCATGGTCGACACACTAGCCGAGGTGGCCAGGAGAGCACATGTGGGGGGAGCAAAGTTACTAGTAATGGGTGATTTCAATCACAAGGAGATTGACTGGGAAAACCTGGAGCCCCATGGGGGTTCCGAAACATGGAGAGCCAAGATGATGGATGTAGTACTGGAAAACCTCATGCATCAACATGTTAGAGACACTACCAGAGAGAGAGGAGAAGATGAACCAGCAAGACTGGACCTTGTATTCACCTTGAGTAGTTCAGACATCGAGGATATCTTGTATGAAAGGCCCCTGGGAGCTAGTGATCATGTGGTTCTGTGCTTCGACTACATAGTTGAGCTCCAAGTGGAGAGAGTAGCAGGAATAGGGTGGGAAAAACCAAACTACAAAAGGGGGAACTACTCAGGCATGAGGAACTTCCTTCAAAACATTCAGTGGGAGAGGGAACTGACAGGAAAACCAGTACAAGAAATGATGGACTATGTGGCAACAAAATGCAAGGAGGCAGAGGAGAGGTTTGTTCCCAAGGGAAACAGAAATAATGGGAAGAACAGAACGAGTCCTTGGTTCACCCAAAGGTGTAGGGAGGCAAAAACTAGGTGTACTAGAGAATGGAAAAGGTACAGAAGACAGAGAACTCAGGAAAATAAAGAGATTAGCCGAAGAGCCAGAAATGAATATGCACAGATAAGAAGGGAGGCTCAGCGACAATATGAAAATGACATAGCATCGAAAGTCAAGACTGACCCGAAGCTGTTGTACAGCCACATCAGGAGGAAAACAACAGTCAAGGACCAGGTAATCAGACTGAGGAAGGGTGATGGGGAATTCACAAGAAACGACCGAGAGGTATGTCAGGAGCTCAACACGAGATTTAAAGAAGTATTTACAGTGGAAACCAGTAGGACTCCAGGAAATCAGAACAGGGGGGTACATCAGCAAGTGCTGGATGAGGTACATATAACCAAGGAGGAAGTGAAGAAGCTGCTATGCGAACTTGACACCTCAAAGGCGGTGGGACCAGACAACATCTCTCCGTGGGTCCTTAAAGAGGGAGCAGAGATATTGTGTGTGCCATTAACAAAGATCTTCAACACATCATTTGAAACTGGGCAACTCCCTGAGGTATGGAAGATGGCAAATGTAGTCCCAATTTTTAAAAAGGGAGACAGACATGAGGCACTAAACTACAGACCTGTATCACTAACGTGTATAGTATGCAAGGTCATGGAGAAGATCATCAGGAGGAGAGTGGTGGAGCACATGGAAAGAAACAAGTGTATAATTGACAACCAGCATGGTTTCAGGGAAGGAAAATCCTGTGTCACAAACCTACTAGAGTTTTATGACAAGGTGACAGAAGTAAGACAAGAGAGAGAGGGATGGATCGACTGCATTTTTTTGGACTGCAAAAAGGCCTTCGACACAGTTCCTCACAAGAGGTTACTGAAAAAGCTAGAAGATCAGGCACACATAACAGGAAAGGCACTGCAATGGATCAGAGAATACCTGACAGGGAGGCAACAACGAGTCATGGTACGTGACGAGGTGTCAGAGTGGGCGCTTGTGACAAGCGGGGTTCCACAGGGGTCAGTCCTAGGACCTGTGCTGTTCTTGGTATATGTGAACGACATAACGGAAGGGATAGACTCAGAAGTGTCCTTGTTTGCAGATGATGTGAAGTTAATGAGAAGAATCAAATCGGATGAGGATCAGGCAGGACTACAAAGAGACCTGGACAGGCTACAAGCCTGGTCCAGAAACTGGCTCCTTGAGTTTAACCCTGCCAAATGCAAAGTCATGAAGTTTGGGGAAGGGCAAAGAAGACCGCAGACACAATATAGTTTAGATGGCCAAAGACTGCAAACCTCACTAAAGGAAAAAGATCTGGGGGTGAGTATAACACCGAGCATATCTCCTGAGGCGCACATAAATCAGATAACTGCTGCAGCATACGGGCGCCTGGCAAACCTACGGATAGCGTTCCGATACCTCAATAAGGAGTCGTTCAAGACACTGTATACCATTTACGTCAGGCCCATACTGGAGTATGCAGCACCAGTTTGGAATCCACACCTAGTCAAGCACGTCAAGAAATTAGAGAAAGTGCAAAGGTTTGCAACAAGACTAGTCCCAGAGCTACGGGGATTGTCGTACGAAGAAAGGTTGAGGGAAATCGGCCTGACGACACTGGAGGCCAGGAGGGTCAGGGGAGACATGATAACGACATATAAAATACTGCGCAGAATAGACACGGTGGACAAAGACAGGATGTTCCAGAGATGGGACACATACACAAGAGGTCACAATTGGAAGTTGAAGACTCAGATGAATCAAAGGGATGTTAGGAAGTATTTCTTCAGTCATAGAGTAGTCAAGTCGTGGAATAGTCTAGAAAGTGAAGTAGTGGAGGCGGGAACCATACATAGTTTTAAGGCGAGGTATGATAAAGCTCATGGAGCAGGGAGAGAGAGGACCTAGTAGCAATCAGTGAAGAGGCGGGGCCAGGAGCTATGACTCGACCCCTGCAACCACAAATAGGTGAGTACAAATAGGTGAGTACACACACACAAACACACCCTTCCCCTAACCACCTCTCCCCCTCCCCCTAGCCACCTGCTCCTCCCCCAAACCATCTAACCCCTCCCCCAAACCATCTAACTTCCTCCCCCAACCACCTCTCCCCCTCCAATAGCCATCCTCCACCTCCCCCATAACCATCCATCCCTACTCCCCTTAACCAACTATTCTCCACCCCCTAACCATCTCTCCCCCTTCCTTCTGTGGTGCAATGGGGCAACCTAGAACTAGGATGAGAACAAAGGGCCCGAAGGATGAATCTGGGAGGGAAGATTGGGAGGAAGAGCTCAAAAAAGGGAGGAAGACTGGGAAAGGAGGCTAGATGAGCTTGCAAGGAACATGGAGGAGAGGTTAGCAGCAGAATGCAGAATGTGGGAGCATCATGCCACAGTAGCAGAAGCCAAGATACAGAGATTAGAAGAGGAGCTGAAAAATCTGAAACAGCCTAGAGACAAAGATAATACAGAAGTAGCATCAGCAATGATTACATCAGACACAGACAAAGGGCCTGAAGGGAGCATGTAAGCTATACTGTATGCAGAGGTCCTGTCAAACCCACATGGGGCCAAAACAAAGACAGGGAGCACACTAAGACAGAATGAGAGGTTGGAAGACATTGAAGGAACTAGGACATGTGCAGGGACCTTACCAGACACTTGTGGGGGCCAGGAACAGGTGAGCAGGAAGGACAAACCAATGAGCATAGGGGCCACAGCTAGGGAAGGGACTGAAGGAAGGAACACTCCACGGGAGGATCTAAAACACCTCAGAGGATGCAATGGGAGTCACAGTGGGAGGTGGAAAGGGAGAGATCAGTTTTTGTCTATGGGCTAAACGAAGCTGAATGGGAAACTTATGATGAAAGATAGCAGGAGGAGAAAAAAGTGATTGAAGGTACCGTAAAGGTGATAGGCGAGGGAGACATGACCCAGGTGGCAAATTTTCGGAGAATCGGGTGGTTCACAGAGAAAAGGAATTGGCCTCTCAAAGTAATTTTCAAGGCAGAATCAACTCGAACCATGATCCTGCAGGAGAAAGCACGGCTGAGAGGCAAACAGGAGTTCATGAGTGTGTACCTAGATCGAGACAGAACACAGGAGGAAAGGATGATACTGAAAGAGAGAGTGCAAAAACGAAAGGAGGAATGATAGGAAATGAAAAAGGAGAGCAGAATAATCCAGGAACAGGTGGAAGGACAAGCACACTTCCCAGAAACACCTGCAGGACTCCAGCCATGACACCCCAAGGCAACTGAACAATCCAAACCATCACACACCGATCCCTCTGTTCCCACCCCCTACAGCAACCCCCTATGGGAGCTCTTCCTCCACCTCCACTGCAACCCCCCACAGGCCCCCACCAGGGCTTCTGCTCTCCCAACCCCAGTATTCCCCCAGGACCACAGTTACAGTATTAGAACAGAAGTTGAAGGTTTGGTACACAAATGCGGATGGATTAACGAATAAATATGAGGAATGACAAGAAAGAATCAATGAGAAGTCCCCAGACATCATAGCAGTTACAGAGACAAAACTCACGGAGACAGTAACAGATGCAATCTTCCCACCAGGATACCAGATCATGAGGGAAAATAGAAGGGGCAGAGGGGGAGGAGGGGTTGCTCTGCTCGTAAAAAACCGATGGAAATTCGAGAAAATGGGAGGCATAGACGAGACAGGAGAAAGGGACTACATAGTAGGTACACTTCAGTCTGGGGAGCACAAGGTGGTCATTGCAGAACTGCAGGAGGCCAAGAGAGGAATATGAAGAGAGCAACAGAGCAATGGTGGACACACTTGCTGAGGTGGCAAGAAGAGCTCACTCCAGCAGAGCAAAGTTGCTGGTTATGAGGGATTTCAACCACAGGGAGATTGACTGGGAAAATCTGGAGCCACATGGGGGTCCCGAAACATGGAGAGCCAAGATGTTGGATGTTGTGCTGGAAAACCTCATGCACCAACATGTAAAGGACACTACCAGAGTGAGAGGAGAGGATGAACCAGCAAGATTGGACCTTGTTTTCACCCTGGGCAGTTCAGACATTGAGGACATCACATATGAGAGTCCCCTAGGAGCTAGTGACCATGTGGTTCTGTGCTTTGAATACATAGGAGAGTTGCAAGTGGAGAGAGTAACAGGAGTTGAATGGGAAAAGCCAGACTATAAAAGAGGGGACTACATAGGGTTGAGGAACTTCCTGGAGGAGGTTCTGTGGGACAGAGAACTGGCAGGAAAGCCAGTAAATGAAATGATGGAATATGTAACAGCAAAATGCAAGGAGGCAGTGGAAAGGTTTATTCCCAAGAGCAACAGAAACAATGGGAAGACCAGAACGAGCCCCTGGTTTACCCGACGGTGTAAGGAGGCAAAAACAAAGTGCAATAGAGAATGGAAAAAGTACAGAAGGCAGAGAACACATGATAATAGGGAGATTAGTCGCAGAGCCAGGAACAAGTATGCACAGGTAAGGAGGGAGGCCCAGCGACAGTATGAAAATAACATAGCATCGAAAATCAAGACTGACCCGAAACTGTTGTATAGCCGCATCAGGAGGAAGACAACAGTCAAAGACCAGGTGATCAGACTGAGGACAGAAGGTGGAGAACTCACAAGAAATGATCAGGAGGTATGTGAGGAGCTAAACAGGATATTTAAGGAAGTTTTTACAGTAGAGACAGGAAGGGCTCTGGAAAGACAGCACAGAAGGAAACATCAAGAGGGAATATACCAACAAGTGTTGGATGACATACGAACAACCGAGGAGGAGGTGCAGAAGCTGCTAAGTGACCTTGATACCTCAAAGGCGATGGGACCGGACAACATCTCCCCGTGGGTCCTTAGAGAAGGAGCAGAGATGCTGTGCATGCCCCTAACCACAATCTTAAACACATCCCTTGAAACTGGGCAACTACCTGAGAAATGGAAGACAGCAAATGTAGTCCCCATATTTAAGAAAGGAAACAGAAATGAGGCACTAAACTACAGACCTGTGTCTTTGACATGTATTGTGTGCAAAGTCATGGAGAAGATTATCAGGAGGAGAGTGGTGGAACACCTGGAACGGAACAAGATTATAAATGAAAACCAGCATGGGTTCATGGAAGGCAAATCCTGTGTCACAAACCTTCTGGAGTTTTATGACAAGGTAACAGAAGTAAGACACGAGAGAGAGGGGTGGATTGACTGCATTTTCCTAGACTGCAGGAAGGCCTTTGACACAGTTCCCCACAAGAGATTAGTGCAGAAGCTGGAGGATCAGGTGCATATAACAGGGAGGGCACTGCAGTGGATCAGGGAATACCTGACAGGGAGGCAACAACGAGTCATGGTACGTGAAGAGGTATCACAGTGGGCGCCTGTGACGAGCAGGGTCCCACAGGGGTCAGTTCTAGGACCAGTGCTATTTTTGATATATGCGAACGACATGATGGAAGGAATAGACTCTGAAGTGTCCCTATTCGCAGATGATGTGAAGCTGATGAGAAGAATTAAATCGGATGAGGATGAGGCAGGACTGCAAAGAGACCTGGACAGGCTGGACATGTGGTCCAGAAACTGGCTTCTCGAATTCAACCCTGCCAAATGCAAAGTCATGAAGATTGGGGAGGGGCAAAGAAGACCACAGACAGAGTATAGGCTAGGTGGACAAAGACTACAGACCTCACTCAGGGAGAAAGACCTTGGGGTGACCATAACACCGAGCACGTCACCGGAGGCACACATCAACCAAATAACTGCTGCAGCATACGGGCGCCTGGCAAACCTGAGAATAGCGTTCCGATACCTTAATAAGTAATCGTTCAAGACACTGTACACTGTGTATGTTGGGCCCCTACTGGAGTATGCAGCACCAGTCTGGAACCCACACCTGGTCAAGCACGTCAAGAAGTTAGAGAAAGTACAAAGGTTTGCAACAAGGCTAGTTCCAGAGCTCAGGGGAATGTTGTACGAGGAAAGGTTGAGGGAAATCGGACTGACGACACTGGAGGACAGAAGGGTCAGGGGAGACATGATAACGACATACAAGATACTGCAGGGAATAGACAAGGTGGACAGAGATAGGATGTTCCAGAGAGGGGACACAGAAACAAGGGGTCACAACTGGAAGCTGAAGACTCAGACGAGTCACAGGGACGTTAGGAAGTATTTCTTCAGTCATAGAGTCGTCAGGAAGTGGAATAGCCTAGCAAGTGAAGTAGTGGAGGCAGGAACCATACATAGTTTTAAGAGGTATGACAAAGCTCAGGAAGCAGAGAGGGAGAGGACCTAGTAGCGATCAGTGAAGAGGCGGGGCCAGGAGCTGAGTCTCGACCCCTGTAACCACAATTAGGTTAGTACACACACACACACACACACACACACACACACACACACACACACACACACACACACACACACACACACACACACACACACACACTCTCCACATGATAAGGGAAGGGAAGGTATTTAGGTACGTGAGGTGAGGGAAGGTAAGTTAACGAGGTGAAGTAAGGGGAAGATGAGTGCGGTGAGGTAAGGGAAGGTAGGTTAGTGAGGTGAGGGAGGGTAAGTTAGTGAGGTGACGTGTAGTAAGTTAGTGATGTGTGGTAAGGGTAGGTAAGTGAGGGGGAGGAAAGGTGAGGTAAGGGAAGGTGAGGGAGGGGGAGGAAAGGTGAGGTAAGGGAAGGTAAGTGACGGGGAGGAAAGGTGAGGTAAGGGAAGGTAAGTGAGGGTAAGGAAAGGTGAGGTAAGGGAAGGTGAGTTAGTGAGCCGAGGTGAGGTAAGTGAGGGTGAGGGAAGGTGAGATAAGGGAAGGTAAGTGAGGGGGAGGAAAGGTGAGGTAAGGGAAGGTAAGTGAGGGGGAGGAAAGGTGAGGTAAGG
Source organism: Cherax quadricarinatus (assembly GCF_038502225.1). NCBI lineage: Eukaryota > Metazoa > Arthropoda > Malacostraca > Decapoda > Parastacidae > Cherax > Cherax quadricarinatus. The sequence continues at coordinate 34,880,267 of NC_091305.1, forward strand.
GAAGGTAGGGGAGGAAAGGTGAGGTAAGGGAAGGCGAGTTAGTGAGCCGAGGTGAGGTAAGTGAGGGGGTGGTAAGGGGCGGTAAAGGAAAGTAAGTGATGTAAGGGAAGATAAGTGAAGGGGTAGTAAGGGTAGTCAGTAATCAGACCATGAAAGAGTAATTAAACATTAACAAGTTTCTCACTTCCTCCTTTATGTTACTACACTAAGTGCTGCTCACTTTTTTCACACAATGTAAGTGTTAAAATATTCAGATGGAATATTTTGTGTTGATAATGAAGGCGGCGCAGAATATAAACACATAAAAGATCCCCAGCGAGTAATATATTCTCTCTATAATTAACAAAGTTTCCCCTCATGTTTTTATATTCTGTTTTTAAGTTTGACAGTGATAAAAGTGGCGGCAACAATCTGCATGTTTCATTTGTTTTTATTTTATTTGTTATCTTGTAATTTTTTTATTACATTTTTTGTGATTTTTTTTATGACTGGGATTTAGGAAGACTTGGAATAGTGTTCTGCCATGATTCGTAACTGTATAACTGATGATAATGAAGAACAAAAAGGCACAATACCGTAACTGGAACAATACACGAATAACCGGCACATAGGAGAGAGAAGCTTATAACGACGTTTCGGTCCGACCGTGACCATTTACAAGTCACACTAACACACGAGAGTGAGGGAGCCAGTATATATACTCGAGGGGGACTGGGACGGGACCAAGAGAGGAAGGAAGAAGGAAGCGGAGAAGTATTGGTAGAGGTAATGCCTTGTAAATGGTCCAAGTCGGACCGAAACGTCGTCCTAAGCTTTTCTCTCTCCTGTGTGTGGATTATTTGTGTAACTAATGTTAATGCCAGTGTGTTGGTGGCTTGGTTTTGTTTGCTGCTGGGAAATATCTGTTTTACTTGTGACTGGTTTTAAGAGTTTTCTCTCTCATAGCTTGACTTGAGGTTCACTTAATTGTTGACTGTTTGGTCAACTAAGTTGTTGACAGTGACTCGCGGGCCATCACAGCCAGATTGATCTGGCACTTGAAGGAGATTGATTCAGTTTCGTACTTGAAAGCTTTCTACACTTGCTCTGGCAGTATTTCCTTCATTTGTTAATAAGTTGAAGAGTCTTGAACCACGAGTGTAGACACACTGGGAAATCTGGATCAGCAAGACAACTCAGAACTCATGGCAAGTGAGGGTGCCCACTACCCCATGTATACACCAATTATCCACCTACCCACCTAAGCCTGTGCATGTATTCTCTTCAGGTTTACCTGCCACCACCACTGCCGCCACCACTGCCACTGCCGCCGCTGCCACCACCACCACCACCACCACCACCACCACCACTGTAGACAGCCTGTACAGTCTGCACAGACAGCCTATGCTGTCTGCCAGCTTAGTTCATATTTTGCGGCACTAAGGTGCTACCCTCTGCAGCCAGGCCTCTTGGTGGGCACGCCAGCCTGCCTGCCCTTGCCTCTGCCTCACTCTGGCGACACCCTTCACTCAGTCAAGAAGTGTCCCTTCTCTCTCCCTCGTGGGCATGGCCCCTCCCAGGCCATGGGCACAACACACAAGCCTGTGTACCCACCACGACTTAACAATAAAGTAAGAAGCCTCCGAAGATGTATCATTTACTCCCCGCTACCAGAACACCAAAAAAATTGGTTATAAATGGTGGGAAGCGGTGGTCGCAGCAGTTGTGTTTGCCTGAAGAGAGGAAGGAATGAAGTCATCTTCACTTCATCATCCCATGCAAGAAGCATCCGTCTCTCAACGAGTTATCCTGATGTCGTGTCTGCACGTTTGAGCATCCAGACACAGAAACAAGCAGGATCTAGCTGAAATTTACCAAATTTCTTTGAGAATTGTAAGTGGCGTCCCAGTGACGCCACGCTACAGCATCCCACGCTGTTTCTCAAGTCACGTGTTCAGCGTCACTTGTATGTTGCTGTTGTTCAGCTCAGCACAGCTGTTTCAGCAAGCCAGAGGTGAGTTTTGGTGATTTCTGCGTCCAGTGTGAGTTTCTTCTCGTGTTTGTGGGAGAGGAGGAAGTGGCCGTTCCTTCCCTCGCCATACATTCACCCACGCTCCTCGCCACCACACTACCATACACCACCACGCCATCACTCCCTCTGCTGTGTTTTCTGCTGTTTTCCATGTGAACTCATTGCCAGAGCTGTGTATCCGAGTGCCTGAGGCCACTTGAAGCTATGTGGATCAGCATGCCACGTAGATGAGCATGCCATGTAGATCACGACACCACGTGGATCCCGACGCCACGTGGGGTGTGGGCGATGTCACGTGGATCTACAAGCCACGTGAGTTACCAGATGTCCCAGGCCACATGCTGTGGTCTGCTGCCCGCATCACATTGACGTCACCGATGCTGCTGCCCGACTTCATGACATCATGATGTCTGCCTGACATCACCTCGAGATGTCTGCTGATGTCACCTCGCGACATCACATGATGTCACATCGAGTGTTTCTAGTAATTATTTCAGTATTGTCGAGAAGATTGAGAGAAGATATATGTCATGTGTTAATTAATTCCTCTCAGTCAGTGTTCTCACATGTCAGTGTGCTGCATGTACCGCGGGTGTGTGTAGTTTCCGTGTGTCCAGTGAGATCTGAGCCAGACCTGAGTAGCACCACTGTGCTAAGTCACCCGATGTGACCAGTGCGTTTGGCAGTTGAAATCAGCTCTGAGCCCGAGCCCCCTTGTACGGAAAGCTCTTATGCTCGTCGCTCATAGATGTTCTGCAGAATTGTACCTGCTACGATTCCCATCGAGATTTGTTTCACTTCGCCTCCAGACCTTCAGAGTGCATTTATATGTAGAGAAACAAGTCTGTGGACGCTTAGACTAACTTCTGCTATAACTGCAACTGCACAGAGAATGACACTCGTCAAGCCGCAGTTAGCCCTGTCGGCAGGCGCTGTGTCAGCCTCGTGTCACAAGCTTCAGTGAGCTCCTGCACAAAGAAGATGTCACTTTGACTGCTAGCTCGCTCACTGCAGTCTGGTGTATGATGTTACGACTCCCAGATGTTTCGCCTAGTCGTCTCTGCCATGACTTGCTCCACAACTCGCTCCACGCTCGCCGGCAGTGACAGCCCAGTGACAGTACCAGTCGAGAAGTGTCCTGAGTCGCTTGCCAGAAGTCCTGCCCAGTTGCTGAGTTTCGTCGATGCCTCACTCGAGGGCACCAGCATGTCGTGCCCCAGGTTGAGTGAAAACCTGCAGCGACTCCTACGATGACTGCTTCACCATTCTAGAGGAGACCATACCCTGTTACATCACAGCTCAGCCGCAGTGATGTCTCCTGTGTTGCAGTATCTGTCCAGACGCAGGAAGGCGTGCAGTGATGCCCTTCGACGCTCACTGCCTATGACCACAATGTTTAGCACACCCCATGTTTTTTTTTCTTCCCACCCTGTAGGAAGTTTTTTTTTCCATGTCCATATGTATATGTTTTTTATTTTGTGTTCTGTGCCCTGTTCCTACGAGAGAGAGACCGAGTTTCTTTTACCACCAGTATTGTTGCATCGGGACGGCGCGAGGTAGGTGGCCGAGCGTATGTAGACAGCCTGTACTGTGCACAGACAGCCTATGCTGTCTGCCAGCTTAGTTCATATTTCGCGGCACTAAGATGCTGCCCTCTGTAGCCAGGCCTCTTGGTGGGCATGCCAGCCTGCCTGCCCTTGCCTCTGCCTCACTTTGGTGACACCCTTCACTCAGTCAAGAAGTGTCCCTTCTCTCTCCCTTGTGGGCATGGCCCCCCTCCTGGGCCATGGGCACAACACACAAGCCTGTGTACCCACCACGACTTAACAATAAAGTAAGAAGCCTCCGAAGACGTATCATTTACTCCCCGCTACCAGAACACCAAACAAACTGGTTATACCACCACCGCTGCCGCCGCCACCACTGCCACCACTGCCACCACCACTGTCGCCACCACGGTCGCCACCACTGTCGCCACCACTGTCGCCACCACTGTCGCCACCACTGTCGCCACCACTGTCGCCACCACTGTCGCCATCACTGTCGCCATGACCGCCACCATCACCACCACCACTATCGCCACAAAAATCAAGCCATATGGTTACGTAGTGGATAGAAGAATGGCTACATTGGCATTATTCAGATCACTAGTTCTCATTTAGAATAATGTGTGGTGTCGACGGCTTCGTTGAAATCAGAAGATATCAGATAAGAAAAGGTACAGATTTTTTTTTACTGCAAAGAGCCAGTATTAAACCACTGGGAACTCCTCAGAATACTCTGAATATACTCTCTGGGGGAAAGGAAGAAAGATTCTAGATTATATATACATGGAAGATACATTAGGGCCTAGACCCAGTGGAAAGCAGTGGCGCCATTGGCACAATATGAGAACCTATGAACATTCGTGATCCAAGACTATTAAACCTGCATTCTTTATCATTGCCAACATCCATCTCATGAACTCCCATCTTACTCAGTTTAGGGACATTTGAAAAGATGTCCTCATATCTCTGAAGAAGGGCCGCAGATATGCTAGATATTAATGGTCATGGATGGAGCTGTCAAAAGTTGCGACTTGGACAGTCTCACTGCTATTTCACAGATCTCTTGCAAAGCATCCTGCTGAAGTATATGGTCTCTGGAAAGAGAAAGTATGGTAGTAATTGCGGAGTGAGACTCATAAAACCTCTTCATGTAGTAGGGCTAACAAAACGTGCCCTCAGGGTGTCCGGACACTGGTTCCTATACCATGACTTTGTCTCCTGGCTGAAAAAAGTGAAAATTTTATTGGTCATACTTCCATTCATTCATATTTTCCTTTCATAATTGCCTTATGAATTAGTCTTACCCTAAACTCATCACTACTGAGCCATTCTTTTAGTACCTATAAAGGGTCTCTCATGGTGTAACGTTATATTAGCTTAAAGGGGCTGTAGCTAGTTGTCTTCTGTACGGTTTCTCACATAGCCAAGAGCAGCAGAGGTGTTCTTCACAAACTATAGGAAAATGAAGACAGTACGCACTATAGGTTTCAGTGTTTGTGGGAACCTTTGAAATGATTGAGGATGGTAGGCAGCTCCAAATGTTTCCTTTATTCCCAGACTTGACTACTTTGGATGGAACATGGCTTACCTATCTATCAGGCAAAAACAAAAAAACAAAAAATAATCTGCTCGTTTTAAAAATCGTCATGCAGACTGAGGTTGAAATACTGGCTGCAATGGTTGTGAATAATTTATTATTTTGTGAAAATATAGCAGGAGATTTCCAGAGTGGATCCTGGAGTGTATAGATGTTTTTCAGAGTGGATCCTGGATTCAAACTACGAGGAACGCCTAAAAGCACTTGAAATGTTCTCCCTGAGCAGAGAGAGAGAGAGAGAGAGAGAGAGACATATATGCATGGAAGATACTTGAGGATTTGGTTGCACATTTACACACTACCATAACAATATAATGGAGTGACAAATGTCACAGGAATTGTAAAATAGACTTGCTGAAAAGCAGGGGCACCATGAGCATAAATAGAGAACACTGCATCAACATCCGTAGTCGTGATCATTTCAGTCTGCTACCAGAAGATTCAGAAATTTTCTACAAACCAGAATAAAGTCTTTAAGAGTAAACTGGCTCACAAACTCTGCCAAGTGGAAAATCAACCAGGCTGTGAAGAAAATTTCTCCAGGATGGGGGATATCAGCCCCTTTCAGAACCCTTTAAGCCCTCTGAGGGACTCAGCCCTCCAGAGGGGCTGATAGCGTCTAGCTTCCTGGTCAACATTTTAATTTGGAACACGGTTCGTACCCGGGCAAGCCAGTAAGTCATGTCATGGCTGACCAGTGTTGCAACCATAGTGTAGTTTAATAAGAGAAAATCGATCTCTTACCTTAGCAAGACAATTAAGGAAAATCCTGCACCCACTTTATTACCATGTTAAAGATGTACATTGACGTCTATGCCCAGACAACAAGAATCAAGCATTCTGCATTGCTTCATGGTGGAAATTTGGCAGAAAGTAAATTTGCTTAAATCAGCTTTTTCCTTTGTGGCTAGGGGCAGCAGAGGCAGAGGGCACTGTGGAGCCTTCAGATTGCTTTAAAACCTGCAAAGGGAAACATTAACGCCGGGACAATGAACAAAGAACACTGATCCGCACGTTTTTGTGCGCATAGACAATCTCCATAATAACAATAAACCTATTACAGAGAAGTGTGCTCAGCTTCTTCAGTGATATTACGGTGAACAATAGAAAATTCTTGATGAACAGTGTGTAACCAACGAGTGTTGCGAATTTCCAGACTGAGTGGAAGATGTGTACACTCAAAGACACTATTCTTAGTGAAGACACCGATACCCGAGTAGTTAGTACACAAACCCAGGTAAGTCTGCTTTGACGTATGGTGGTTTTATTGACTGCGCAGTCGAAAACTAATGTACGATCTAGGTAGATCACCATAAACTCGGTAATAGGTGAGCTTTTTAGCCTAACACAAGTGAATATAAGGCTCTCGTCAGTATTCAGTTATTCAATGAAATACTGACACAACTCCCCTAGAGGTAAATATAAGCACTTGTTCCCGACAGCCAGGTGGTCGTAGAACATGTTTCACATCGAAGGTGACAGTTGTGGGAGGCTGCGATTGGACAGACAGCAACAAAACTAAGTACAGTGGTCCCTCGATTATCGACGGTAATCCGTTCCTGGAAGCCGGTCGATTATCGAAATGGTCGATTTACGAATCAATTTTCCCCATAAGAAATAATGTAAATTCAATTAATCCGTTCCTGACACCCAGAAGTATTAAAACAAAAAAATTTTTTACGTGAAATATTCATGTAGTACATAAACAATACAGTGGGAAATGATGAATGAAACATTAACAGCATAACACTTACCTTTATTGGAGATTCTTCTTAGTGTATGGGAGACTGGAGGAGGAGGAGAGAGTGGATTGTTTATAGTTTGGAAGGGGAATCCCCTTCCAGCAACACCTCAGGTACCATTTGCTTTTCTGGGGTTGCTTCTTTTCTCTGTTTCTTAATGCCACTAGGACCAGCTTGAGAGTCACTGGAGTCCTGTCTCGCAAAATAACTGTGCAGAGAGCTCTGTTTCTGGCATCTCTTTAAAACTTCCCTAAAATGGGCCAAGACTCTGTCACTGTACAAGTTGCCGATATGGCTTGCAACATCCTTCTCTGGGTGATGTTTCTCCATAAATCTTTCCATCTTACCCCACATAGTAAAAATCTCCTTAATTTCTGAAGAAGGCACCTTCTTCCATCTCTCTTCCTCCTCCTCTGCAGCAAGATTCTGAGCTGCGATCTGTTGCTCTTCCTGCTGAAGCTCTTGCAGCTCCTCAGTGGTTAGCTCTTCGTTGTGGTCCTCCACCAACTCTTCCACATCCTCCAAACTCACATCCAACCCCATGGAACTCCCCAGTGCCACAATAGAGTTCAAAACTGACATAGGCTCATCAGGGTCAGCCCCAAACCCTTCCAAATCCCTCTTGTCGACACAATCTGGCCACAATTTTCTCCAAGTAGAGTTCAAAGTCCTGGTAGACACTCCCTCCCAAGCCTTACCTATAAGGCTTACACAATGGAAAATACTGAAATGTTCTTTCCAAAAATCTCGTAGGGTCAAGTGAGTGTCTGAGGTCACATTGAAGCACCTTTCAAACATTGCTTTGGTGTACAGTTTTTTAAAGTTTGCAATGACCTGCTGGTCCATGGGTTGGAGGAGAGGAGTGGTATTCGGGGGCAAGAACTTTACTGAGATGAACCCAAACTCCTTCAGAATTAGGTCATCCAAGTTTGGTGGATGAGCAGGTGCATTGTCCATTACTAGCAGGCACTTGAGATCCAATTTCTTCTCCAGGAGGTAATTCTTCACACTAGGGCCAAACACTTCGTTGAACCACTCTACAAAAATTTCCCTCGTGACCCATGCCTTATTATTAGATTTCCAAAACACACACAATTTACTCTTCATAACATTATTTTTCTTAAATGCTCTGGGATTTTCAGAATGGTACACTAGTAACGGCTTCACTTTGAAATCCCCACTAGCATTAGCACACAACATTAGCGTGAGCCTGTCTTTCATAGGCTTGTGTCCTGGCATTGACTTTTCCTCTTGTGTAATGAAGGTCCTCTTTGGCATTTTCTTCCAGAAGAGGCCTGTTTCGTCACAATTGAACACTTGTTCAGGTTTCAGTCCTTCAGCCTCTATGTACTCCTGGAATTCATGCACATATTTTTCAGCCGCCTTGTGGTCCGAACTGGCAGCCTCACCATGCCTTACCACACTGTGTATGCCAGTACGCTTCTTAAATCTCTCAAACCAGCCTTTGCTGGCCTTAAAATCACTCAATTCACCACTATTTGCAGGCAATTTATTTACCAAATCTTCATGCAACTGCCTAGCCTTTTCACAAATAATCGAGGTCTTAAGACTGTCTCCTGCTAATTGTTTCTCATTTATCCACACCAATAATAACTTCTCAACCTCTTCCAGTACTGGTGATCTCATTTTTGTCAGCATATTTACCCCCTTTTCAACAACAGCATCCTTGATTTCCTTTCTCATGGCTATGATGGAAGATATGGTTGAATGATTTTTGTTATACATCCTCGCCAGTTCGCCCACACGTACGCCACTATCATATTGTTCAATGATGTTTTTCTTAAATTCAATGGTATTTCTCACCTTCTTTACCAAAGGTTTGGCACTAGGAGCTTTCTTTGGAGCCATGGTAGCTTATTTAGCACTTAAATAACTTGCACGCACTAAAATAAATGAAATATTATGAAATATTTCACTGGAGCACGTGAGAGGACCGCCGCTAACTGGTAAACAATGGCACACTGGCTGGGAAGGAAGGCTGAGGCGGGTCGAGGCCCGCTTACCTCGTGCATACGCGTCTGGGACGACGGGTCGAGACGGGTCGATAAACGAATTTCGGTCAATTTCCGAGTCAATATTTTGTCGAAAAAAACGGTTGATTTCCAAAATGGTCGACTTTCAGGCCAGTCGATTATTGAGGGACCACTGTATCCTCATTATTGATACAGAGTTACTTTGTTCTATAAGTTTTCTTAACCATAATTTGGTGAGATAAATTTTACCACACAGGCTGTGATGGCTGTGTGAACCAGCTTGCTGTTAATAGAAAAAACGTAGTTGACTGGACAGTGAACAGGGAAGCCTTGCTCTGGGTTGGACTGCGACGGTAGGAAGTCCCTTGCAACTGGTCACAGGTACCAGTTAAGAAGTGCATAGATGCTTTTAAGAGTGAGGAGAGACTAGTGAAGTGACAAAGCCCCCACCAAACAAGTAATACATCATTTATATTTGAAAATAAACAGGGTCTAAAGCCATCAACCCACAAAAAAAATTCCTCTCATCAGTGGACTCAGGGTCAGATGCAATGTTTGCGGTTTTCAAAGAGACTCCACATAAAAGATCACTTTGACAACGAAATATGGATACCAGGGTACAACTTATTTATATGTGACAAATTACAGGCAACAAGTGGATGTTGTGAAAAAAGACACACGTGTACAGTTCAGGACATTTATTAAAGGAAACGTTTCGCCACGAATGGCTTCTTCAGGCTGAAGAAATCACTCGTGGCGAGATGTTTACTCTAATATCCTGAACTGTACGTGTCTTTTACCACATCTTGTCGGTATCACCATACCATTTCTCAAGTGGGTGTTGGCCTGTATGTCACAGAGTTGCTCTTTTTCTCAGAATTACTAAACATCACACATATTGAAGTTGGAGTTTTGGCAGTAATAATTGAGAACCAAAACCTAGTCATTGTGGCTGTATATAAATCGTCAGTTGCAACTTCACAAAAATTTAGGGAACAGCTATTGAAAATTGAGTACTGTATGGAAAGTCTTTCAACTCCATCCCCAGATATGTTGCTTGGTGATGTCAATTTAAGACATTTAAAATGGAAGAATGGGGCCAAGACTGTTCAACTGCTTCCCAGGATACGTAAGGAGGATTACCAATTGACCCCTGGCTATCTTCAAGAGGGAGCTGAATAGATAGCTTAAGTCAGTACCTGACCAGCCGGGTCTGTGATTCGTACGATGAATTGCTTGCGCCGGTAGTAACAGTCTGGTTGATTAGGTCCTGATCCACCGTAAGCCTGGTCATGAACCTGGCCGCGGAGGCGTTGAACCCCGAACACCCTCCAGGTAGGCTGGCAGGTGGGAATCTTTAGTTAACTTAGCAACCTCAACTAACCTTGATAAAAATAAGAGATAAATACATTTTGGCATAATCCTACCAAACCTATGTTTGGTCTTTTTTTATTTTTTTTTTTTTTTATTATCACACCGGCCGATTCCCACCAAGGCAGGGTGGCCCGAAAAAGAAAAACTTTCACCATCATTCACTCCATCACTGTCTTGCCAGAAGGGTGCTTTACACTACAGTTTTTAAACTGCAACATTAACACCCCTCCTTCAGAGTGCAGGCACTGTACTTCCCATCTCCAGGACTCAAGTCCGGCCTGCCGGTTTCCCTGAATCCCTTCATAAATGTTACTTTGCTCACACTCCAACAGCACGTCAAGTATTAAAAACCATTTGTCTCCATTCACTCCTATCAAACACGCTCACGCATGCCTGCTGGAAGTCCAAGCCCCTCGCACACAAAACCTCCTTTACCCCCTCCCTCCAACCCTTCCTAGGCCGACCCCTACCCCGCCTTCCTTCCACTACAGACTGATACACTCTTGAAGTCATTCTGTTTCGCTCCATTCTCTCTACATGTCCGAACCACCTCAACAACCCTTCCTCAGCCCTCTGGACAACAGTTTTGGTAATCCCGCACCTCCTCCTAACTTCCAAACTACGAATTCTCTGCATTATATTCACACCACACATTGCCCTCAGACATGACATCTCCACTGCCTCCAGCCTTCTCCTCGCTGCAACATTCATCACCCACGCTTCACACCCATATAAGAGCGTTGGTAAAACTATACTCTCATACATTCCCCTCTTTGCCTCCAAGGACAAAGTTCTTTGTCTCCACAGACTCCTAAGTGCACCACTCACTCTTTTTCCCTCATCAATTCTATGATTCACCTCATCTTTCATAGACCCATCCGCTGACACGTCCACTCCCAAATATCTGAATACGTTCACCTCCTCCATACTCTCTCCCTCCAATCTGATATTCAATCTTTCATCACCTAATCTTTTTGTTATCCTCATAACCTTACTCTTTCCTGTATTCACCTTTAATTTTCTTCTTTTGCACACCCTACCAAATTCATCCACCAATCTCTGCAACTTCTCTTCAGAATCTCCCAAGAGCACAGTGTCATCAGCAAAGAGCAGCTGTGACAACTCCCACTTTGTGTGTGATTCTTTATCTTTTAACTCCACGCCTCTTGCCAAGACCCTCGCATTTACTTCTCTTACAACCCCATCTATAAATATATTAAACAACCACGGTGACATCACACATCCTTGTCTAAGGCCTACTTTTACTGGGAAAAAATTTCCCTCTTTCCTACATACTCTAACTTGAGCCTCACTATCCTCGTAAAAACTCTTCACTGCTTTCAGTAACCTACCTCCTACACCATACACTTGCAACATCTGCCACATTGCCCCCCTATCCACCCTGTCATACGCCTTTTCCAAATCCATAAATGCCACAAAGACCTCTTTAGCCTTATCTAAATACTGTTCACTTATATGTTTCACTGTAAACACCTGGTCCACACACCCCCTACCTTTCCTAAAGCCTCCTTGTTCATCTGCTATCCTATTCTCCGTCTTACTCTTAATTCTTTCAATTATAACTCTACCATACACTTTACCAGGTACACTCAACAGACTTATCCCCCTATAATTTTTGCACTCTCTTTTATCCCCTTTGCCTTTATACAAAGGAACTATGCATGCTCTCTGCCAATCCCTAGGTACCTTACCCTCTTCCATACATTTATTAAATAATTGCACCAACCACTCCAAAACTATATCCCCACCTGCTTTTAACATTTCTATCTTTATCCCATCAATCCCGGCTGCCTTACCCCCTTTCATTTTACCTACTGCCTCACGAACTTCCCCCACACTCACAACTGGCTCTTCCTCACTCCTACAAGATGTTATTCCTCCTTGCCCTATACACGAAATCACAGCTTCCCTATCTTCATCAACATTTAACAATTCCTCAAAATATTCCTTCCATCTTCCCAATACCTCTAACTCTCCATTTAATAACGCTCCTCTCCTATTTTTAACTGACAAATCCATTTGTTCTCTAGGCTTTCTTAACTTGTTAATCTCACTCCAAAACTTTTTCTTATTTTCAACAAAATTTGTTGATAACATCTCACCCACTCTCTCATTTGCTCTCTTTTTACATTGCTTCACCACTCTCTTAACTTCTCTCTTTTTCTCCATATACTCTTCCCTCCTTGCATCACTTCTACTTTGTAAAAACTTCTCATATGCTAACTTTTTCTCCCTTACTACTCTCTTTACATCATCATTCCACCAATCGCTCCTCTTCCCTCCTGCACCCACTTTCCTGTAACCACAAACTTCTGCTGAACACTCTAACACTACATTTTTAAACCTACCCCATACCTCTTCGACCCCATTGCCTATGCTCTCATTAGCCCATCTATCCTCCAATAGCTGTTTATATCTTACCCTAACTGCCTCCTCTTTTAGTTTATAAACCTTCACCTCTCTCTTCCCTGATGCTTCTATTCTCCTTGTATCCCATCTACCTTTTACTCTCAGTGTAGCTACAACTAGAAAGTGATCTGATATATCTGTGGCCCCTCTATAAACATGTACATCCTGAAGTCTACTCAACAGTCTTTTATCTACCAATACATAATCCAACAAACTACTGTCATTTCTCCCTACATCATATCGTGTATACTTATTTATCCTCTTTTTCTTAAAATATGTATTACCTATAACTAAACCCCTTTCTATACAAAGTTCAATCAAAGGGCTCCCATTATCATTTACACCTGGCACCCCAAACTTACCTACCACACCCTCTCTAAAAGTTTCTCCTACTTTAGCATTCAAGTCCCCTACCACAATTACTCTCTCACTTGGTTCAAAGGCTCCTATACATTCACTTAACATCTCCCAAAATCTCTCTCTCTCCTCTGCATTCCTCTCTTCTCCAGGTGCATACACGCTTATTATGACCCACTTCTCGCATCCAACCTTTACTTTAATCCACATAATTCTTGAATTTACACATTCATATTCTCTTTTCTCCTTCCATAACTGATCATTTAACATTACTGCTACCCCTTCCTTTGCTCTAACTCTCTCAGATACTCCAGATTTAATCCCATTTATTTCCCCCCACTGAAACTCTCCTACCCCCTTCAGCTTTGTTTCGCTTAGGGCCAGGACATCCAACTTCTTTTCATTCATAACATCAGCAATCATCTGTTTCTTGTCATCCACACTACATCCACGCACATTTAAGCAACCCAGTTTTATAAAGTTTTTCTTCTTCTCTTTTTTAGTAATTGTATACAGGAGAAGGGGTTACTAGCCCATTGCTCCCGGCATTTTAGTCGCCTCATACGACACGCATGGCTTACGGAGGAAAGATTCTTTTCCACTTCCCCATGGACAATAGAAGAAATAAAAAAGAACAAGAGCTATTTAGAAAAAGGAGAAAAACCTAGATGTATGTATATATATATATGCATGTGCGTGTCTGTGAAGTGTGACCAAAGTGTAAGTAGGAGTAGCAAGATATCCCTGTTATCTTAGCGTGTTTATGAGACAGAAAAAGAAACCAGCAATCCTACCATCATGCAAAACAGTTACAGGTTTTTGTTTCACAGTCATCTGGCAGGGCGGTAGTACTTCCCTGGGTGGTTGCTGTCTACCAACCTACTATATCTTTTTTTATATAGTTTATAAACTGACAGGTTGATGAATGAGACAATTGTACAACTTTTGGCTATATTTATTATGAAGATATGTTGCCAGCCAATGACTTCATTAGTCAAATACAGAGAAGAACGGTGGAAGGTGAGGAGTGTGAGGTAATCAGTCTCTCAACCTGGAGATGTGTTTTATCAAGATCGATGGATTCATCAGATCATCTCCAAGCTGAGGGACTTGATTACCTCAAACTTTTGTTCGTCTTCCACATTCTCAATATTGGTCTGAGGAAGGTCACTGACTGGTGGAACAAAGATGCCTAAATGTTGCACAAGTGTCTAATCTGTCTTTGGTCTGCCCAGATTTAGTTATTATTTAAGGCTAATAAAATGATAGTTAATTATTTGATGTTCATACTGAGTTTCTTGGGGTTATAGTAGCAAGGAATTTACAGCCAAGCAAGTAGATATGTAAACAGTGGAGTTATTTGTTAAATATCATCTTTGTTGTATAAGCCAAGACTACAAGATATCAGTAAAAAGAAGGATGGATGAGGGGCTCCATCCGCGGTCCGTCAATTAACATTCCGAGCTCTTTTATTTATTGACGGTTGTTTATTACAGCTCAGTCTGAGTTCAGTACAAGATGTGTTCAGTACAAGATGTTTTATTCACACTACTGCGGTACTGTTAAAAGCGACATCACCTGGCTTTAACAATCCAGAAGGCTTTAATAAACATTCTTAACAGGAGAACAACAAAGAACAAGATATATGACAAGATGTGACCATTAGTGTGCTGACACTTATGAATGACGCGCCACCCAGGCTTGGTTATATTAACACTAGAGTGACAAGGACGGGGAGGTGGGGAGAGGGAAGACTGAACACAGGGCGGGGAGGTGGGGGTGAGAGAGGTACGGTGGGAGGGGGAGGGGTTGTTCCAGAGTATTCAACATCTTACCAGAAGATATCAGAAACACTGTTGGGACAAGTATAGAAGTCTTCAAGGGGAAACTGGACAAGTATCTTCATCAAGTGCCAGATCAACCAGGCTGTGATGGATATGTGGGCCAGCGGGCCGCCAGCAGCAACAGACTGTTTGACTAGGCAAGCACCAGACGAACCTCGCTCCAGACGACGGTTACACTATCATTATGTTCTGGTGTCACCGTTCCTTCACGTGGTTCCTGGTAGTTACACTATCATTGTTGATGTTCTGGTGTCACCGTTCCTTCACGTGGTTCCTGGTAGTTGCACTATCATTGTTGATGTTCTGGTGTCACCGTTCCTTCACGTGATTCCTGGTAGTTACACTATCATTGTTGATGTTCTGGTGTCACCGTTCCTTCACGTGATTCCTTGTAGTTACACTATCATTGTTATGTTCTGGTGTCACCGTTCCTTCACGTTGTTCCTGGTAGTTACACTATAATTGTTGATGTTCTGGTGTCACAGTTCCTTCACGTGGTTCCTGGTAGTTACACTATCATTGTTGGTGTTCTGGTGTCACCGTTCCTTCACGTGGTTCCTGGTAGTTACAATATCATTGTTGATGTTCTGGTGTCACCGTTCCTTCACGTTGTTCCTGGTAGTTACACTTTCATTGATGACGTTCTGGTGTCACCGTTCCTTCACGTGATTCCTTGTAGTTACACTATCATTGTTATGTTCTGGTGTCACCGTTCCTTCACGTTGTTCCTGGTAGTTACACTATAATTGTTGATGTTCTGGTGTCACCGTTCCTTCACGTTGTTCCTGGTAGTTACACTTTCATTGATGACGTTCTGGTGTCACCGTTCCTTCACGTGGTTCCTGGTAGTTACACTATCATTGTTGATGTTCTGGTGTCACCGTTCCTTCACGTGGTTCCTGGTAGTTACACTATCATTATTGATGTTCTGGTGTCACCGTTCCTTCACGTGGTTCCTGGTAGTTACACTATCATTGTTATGTTCTGGTGTCACCGTTCCTTCACGTGGTTCCTGGTAGTTACACTATCATTGTTATGTTCTGGTGTCACCGTTCCTTCACGTTGTTCCTGGTAGTTACACTATCATTGTTATGTTCTGGTGTCACCGTTCCTTCACGTTGTTCCTGGTAGTTACACTATCATTGTTGATGTTCTGGTGTCACCGTTCCTTCACGTGATTCCTGGTAGTTACACTATCATTGTTGACGTTCTGGTGTCACCGTTCCATCACGTGGTTCCTGGTAGTTACACTATCATTGTTGACGTTCTGGTGTCACCGTTCCTTCACGTGGTTCCTGGTAGTTACACTATCATTGTTGATGTTCTCGTGTCACCGTTCCTTCACGTTGTTCCTGGTAGTTACACTATCATTGTTGATGTTCTGGTGTCACCGTTCCTTCACGTGGTTCCTGGTAGTTACACTATCATTGTTGATGTTCTGGTGTCACCGTTCCTTCACGTGGTTCCTGGT
Organism: Cherax quadricarinatus; assembly: GCF_038502225.1. Lineage (NCBI taxonomy): Eukaryota > Metazoa > Arthropoda > Malacostraca > Decapoda > Parastacidae > Cherax > Cherax quadricarinatus. The sequence goes on from NC_091305.1 coordinate 34,896,634, forward strand.
AGTTACACTATCATTGTTGATGTTCTGGTGTCACCGTTCATTCACGTGGTCCCAGACCAAACTTCAATAGCTTCCCTCAGTAACTTTTGTAGTTTTTCTTAACTTAGAAAGCTGTTATATTTACCTCTCTCAGGACGTGGCTGTCCACATCCTTTTGAATGTTAAAATTGTATGTCCCTTTTTATTCTAAATAATTTCCAAAATAAATTTTGAAAGTATTATGTGCCACAATTTTGTTATCGTCGTCTTTACTTTGTATTTACTCTTATCCAGATTTTGCAAGAAATTTTATTTCTAAATGTTTTTTACTTACTGAAGTGTTTATTTTTTGTCTTGATTTGTTAATAATAATAATCTTATATATTCTTGATGTCCCCTGGTGTGGTTCATGGTAGTATCCCTGGTGTGGTTCATGGTAGTATCCCTGGTGTGGTTCATGGTAGTATCCCTGGTGTGGTTCATGGTAGTATCCCTGGTGTGGTTCAGTGTAGTATCCCTATGTGGTTCATGGTAGTATCCCTGGTGTGGTTCATGGTAGTATCCGTATGTGGTTCATGGTAGTATCCGTATGTGGTTCATGGTAGTATCCCTGGTTTGGTTCATTGTAGTATCCCTGTGGTTCATGGTAGTATCCCTGGTGTGGTTCATGGTAGTATCCCTGGTGTGGTTCATGGTAGTATCCCTGGTGTGGTTCATGGTAGTATATCTGGTGTGGTTCATTGTAGTATCCCTGGTGTGGTTCATGGTAATATCCCTGGTGTGGTTCATGATAGTATCCCATGTGTGGTTCATGGTAGTATCCCATGTGTGGTTCATGGTAGTATCCCATGTGTGGTTCATGATAGTATCCCATGTGTGGTTCATGATAGTATCCCATGTGTGGTTCATGATAGTATCCCTAGTGTGGTTCATTTTAGTATCCCATGTGTGGTTCATGGTAGCATCCCTGGTGTGGTTCATGGTAGTATCCCATGTGTGGTTCATGGTAGTATCCCATGTGTGGGTCATGGTAGTATCCCATGTGTGGTTCATGGTAGTATCCCATGTGTGGTTCATGGTAGTATCCCATGTGTGGTTCATGATAGTATCCCTAGTGTGGTTCATTGTAGTATCCCTGGTGTGGTTCATGGTAGCATCCCTGGTGTGGTTCATGGTAGTATCCCATGTGTGGTTCATGGTAGTATCCCATGTGTGGTTCATGGTAGTATCCCATGTGTGGTTCATGGTAGTATCCCATGTGTGGTTCATGATAGTATCCCGTGTGTGGTTCATGATAGTATCCCTAGTGTGGTTCATTGTAGTATCCCTGGTGTTGTTCATGGTAGTATCCCTTGTGTGATTCATGGTAGTATCCCATGTGTGGTTCATGATAGTATCCCATGTGTGGTTCATGATAGTATCCCATGTGTGGTTCATGATAGTATCCCTAGTGTGGTTCATTTTAGTATCACATGTGTGGTTCATGGTAGCATCCCTGGTGTGGTTCATGGTAGTATCCCATGTGTGGTTCATGGTAGTATCCCATGTGTGGTTCATGGTAGTATCCCATGTGTGGTTCATGGTAGTATCCCATGTGTGGTTCATGGTAGTATCCCATGTGTGGTTCATGATAGTATCCCTAGTGTGGTTCATTGTAGTATCCCTGGTGTGGTTCATGGTAGCATCCCTGGTGTGGTTCATGGTAGTATCCCATGTGTGGTTCATGGTAGTATCCCATGTGTGGTTCATGGTAGTATCCCATGTGTGGTTCATGGTAGTATCCCATGTGTGGTTCATGATAGTATCCCGTGTGTGGTTCATGATAGTATCCCTAGTGTGGTTCATTGTAGTATCCCTGGTGTTGTTCATGGTAGTATCCCTTGTGTGATTCATGGTAGTAGCCCTGGTATTCATGGTAGTATCCCTGATGTGGTTCAGTGTAGTATCCCTATGTGGTTCATGGTAGTATCCCTGGTGTGGTTCATGGTAGTATCCGTATGTGGTTCATGGTAGTATCCGTATGTGGTTCATGGTAGTATCCCTGGTTTGGTTCATTGTAGTATCCCTGTGGTTCATGGTAGTATCCCTGGTGTGGTTCATGGTAGTATCCCTGGTGTGGTTCATGGTAGTATCCCTATGTGGTTCATGGTAGTATCCCTGGTGTAGTTCATGGTAGTATCCCTATGTGGTTCATGGTAGTATCCCTGGTGTGGTTCATGGTAGTATCCCTATGTGGTTCATGGTAGTATCCCTGGTGTGGTTCATTGTAGTATCCCTGGTGTGGTTCATGGTAGTATACCTGGTGTGGTTCATTGTAGTATCCCTGGTGTGGTTCATGGTAATATCCCTGGTGTGGTTCATGATAGTATCCCATGTGTGGTTCATGGTAGTATCCCATGTGTGGTTCATGGTAGTATCCCATGTGTGGTTCATGATAGTATCCCATGTGTGGTTCATGATAGTATCCCATGTGTGGTTCATGATAGTATCCCTAGTGTGGTTCATTGTAGTATCCCTGGTGTGGTTCATGGTAGCATCCCTGGTGTGGTTCATGGTAGTATCCCATGTGTGGTTCATGGTAGTATCCCATGTGTGGTTCATGGTAGTATCCCATGTGTGGTTCATGATAGTATCCCTAGTGTGGTTCATTGTAGTATCCCTGGTGTGGTTCATGGTAGCATCCCTGGTGTGGTTCATGGTAGTATCCCATGTGTGGTTCATGGTAGTATCCCATGTGTGGTTCATGGTAGTATCCCATGTGTGGTTCATGGTAGTATCCCATGTGTGGTTCATGATAGTATCCCGTGTGTGGTTCATGATAGTATCCCTAGTGTGGTTCATTGTAGTATCCCTGGTGTTGTTCATGGTAGTATCCCTTGTGTGATTCATGGTAGTAGCCCTGGTATTCATGGTAGTATCCCTGATGTGGTTCATTGTAGTATCCCTGGTGTATTTCATTGTAGTATCCCTAGTTTGGTTCATGGTAGTATCCCTCGTGTAGTTCATATTACTATCCCTCGTGTGGTTCATGTTAGTATTTCTTGTGTAGTTCATGGTTGTATCCCTGGTGTGGTTTATGGAAGTATCCCTCAAGTGGTTCATAGTATCCCTTATGTGGTTCATAGTATCCCTCATGTGGTTCATAGTAGTATCCCTTGTGTGGTTTATTGTAGTATCCCTCAAATAGTTCATAGTATCCCTCATGTGGTTCATGGTAGTATCCCGCATGTGGTTAATTTTAGTATTCCGCATGTGGTTCATAGTATATCCCTTGTGTGGGTCATAGTAGTATCCCTTGTGTGGGTCATAGTAGTATCCCTTGTGTGGTTCATGCTAGTATCAGTCGTGTGGTTCATGCTACTAATCCCTCTTATGGTTCATACTTCTATCCCTAGTGTGGTTCATGCTACTATTTATTGTGTGGTTCATGGTACTATTCCTAGTGTGGTTCATGCTACTTTTCCTAGTGTTCATGCTACTATTCCTCGTATGGTTCATGCTGCTGCTGCTCCTAGTGTAGTTCATGCTACTATTCCTAGTGTGGTTCATGCTAGTATTAGTCATGTGGTTCATGCTACTATCCTTCGTGTGGTTCATTCTACTATTCCTAATGTGGTTCATGCTACTGTCCCTCGTGTGGTGTATGTTACTATTCCTCGTGTGGTTCATGCTATTCCTCGTGTGGTTCATGCTACTATTCCTCGTGTGGTTCGTGCTACTATTCCTCGTGTGGTTCGTGCTACTATTCCTAGTGTGGTACATTCTACTATCCCACGTGTGGTTCATTCTACTGTCCCTCGTGTGGTTCACGGTAGTATCTCTTGTGTGGTTCACGTTGGTATTCCTCGTGTGGTTCATGCTACTATCCCTCGTGTGGTTCATGCTACTATCCCTCGTGTGGTTCATGCTACTATCCCTCGTGTGGTTCATGCTACTATACCCGTGTGGTTCATGCTAGTATCCCTCGTATGGTTCATGCTACTGTCCCCCGTGTGGTTCGTGCTACTATCCCTCGTGTGGTTCAGGTTACTATCCCTCGTGTGTTTCATGCTGCTATCCCTTGTGTGGTTCATTCTACTATCCCTTGTGTGGTTCATTCTACTATCGCTAGTGTGGCTCATTGTAGTATCACTCGTGTGGTTAATGGTAGTATCCCTCGTGTGGTTCATTCTATCCCTCGTGTGGTTCATGCTATCCCTCGAGTGGTTCATGCTACTATCCCTCGTGTGGTTCATGCTTTTATCCCTCGTGTGGTTCACGGTATTATCCCTTGTGTGATTCATGATAGTATTCCTCGTGTGGTTCATAATAGTATCTCTCGTGTGGTTGATGCTACTATCCCTCGTGTGGTTGATGCTACTATCCCTCGTGTGGTTCATGCTACTATCCCTCGTGTGGTTCATGCTGCTTTCCCTCTTGTGGTTCATGCTACTATCCCTCGTGTGGTTCATGCTACTATCCCTCGTGTGGTTCATGCTACTATCCCTCGTGTGGTTCATTCTACTATCCCTCGTGTAGTTCATTCTACTATCCCTCGTGTGGTTCATTCTACTATCTCTCGTGTGGCTCTTGCTACTATCTCTCGTGTGGTTCATGGTAGTATCCCTTGTGTGGTTCATGCTACTATCCCTCGTGTGGTTCATGGTAGTATCCCTTGTGTGGTTCATGCTACTATCCCTCTTGTGGTTCATGGTAGTATCCCTTGTGTGGTTCATGCTACTATCCCTCGTGTGGTTCATTCTACTATCTCTCGTGTGGCTCTTGCTACTATCTCTCGTGTGGTTCATGGTAGTATCCCTTGTGTGGTTCATGCTACTATCCCTCGTGTGGTTCATGGTAGTATCCCTTGTGTGGTTCATGCTACTATCCCTCATGTGGTTCATGCTACTATACCATTACCTATTTTCGACCTTACATATGGTAATATCTCCTCGCACACTTGTGTTCCCTTAACTTAAATTTACAACTCGTGAAACGGTGCATCGACCCTTGAGCTTCCTGGTCCAGGTTGTGTCGGAAGACCTGTGATACCAGTGAGGTAGTATATGCCATCCTTTTGTTCTGAGGTTGTTAGTGGCACCTCTGGCCCAGGTGGGACTAACCACCAGTTACCACCTGAAAGTGATGTGAGTCAGGTCTCCATACAGCCACTACTGACTGTGGTGGTAGTGTGATTCATGTCTCCAGGCAGCTACTACTGTCTCTGAAGGTGGTGCGAGTCAGGTCTTTCTCCTGACTTGCAGGGAATTAGTTATCCAGTTGTGGGATGTTCGTGTTGTTGGTAGCGAGTAGTAGAATATCAAAATGGTATACAATACCGACAGGTTGGTAGGTAAGACACGTAGGCAACAGTTAGGCAACTTTATTCCGAAACGTTTCGCCTACACATTAGGCTTCTTCAATCGAGTACAGAAAGTAGGCAGGAACGGTAGAGATGTGAAGACGATGTATCATTCCATCACCCTTGCAGATGTAGAATTGAGGTTGTCAGTCCCTCAGCCTGGAAAAGAGTTCTGTTCCATAGCTTGAAACAGTGTGAAGATTTTGATATTCACCCTGTCAGACACTGCAACACAAATGGCATCTTGGTACAGAAGAGAAAACACTTGGGACAACTTTTTCAAGTGAGAATGGTTGGATCTGAGAGGGACGTGACCTCTCGGTGATCACATTCTTTCATCTGCTACTCTGCACCTCTCCTTCGGACAGTATGTAAGTCTCAACACTGTCGCTTGATCTTCATTGTTTCAAACTATAGAACAGAACTCTTCTCCAGGCTGAGGGACTGACAACCTCAGTTCTACATCTGCAAGGGTGATGGACTGATACATTTCCTACTTTCTGTACTCGACTGAAGCCTACTGTGTGGGCGAAACGTTTCGGAATAAAGTTACCTAACTGTTGCCTATGTGTCTTACGTACCAGCGAGTAGTATAGTTGGTGGTAGTCGGTGGCGGGACGTGTGATAGTTGTAGTGGTTGCTGATGCTGCTTAGGTTGTTTCTTGTGTTGGTTGTTGCTGGTCTTGGTGTTGGAGGAGTGTGTATTGTTTGAATAGGAAGAAACATGGAGGCGGTGGTGGTTGTTGCTGGTCTACCTGGAGTCTACCTGAAGAGTGTTCCGAGGGTCAACGCCCCCGCGGCCGAGTCCATGACCAGGTCTCCAAGTGGATCGGGGCCTGATTAACCAGGCTGTTACTGCTAGGCACATGCAGTTCAACATCCGAACCACAGTAACTAAGAACCTATCTAGCTCCTTCTTGAAGACAGCTAGTAGTCTGTTGGTAATTTCCCCTTATGTATGATTGGAGTTTGTTGACTGGTGTCTGGAGAAGGGTTCGTGTTGGTTCATGTTGTTGAGAGGAGTGATACTAGTTGTAGCGGGGGGACAGGAGATACCGTGATAACGAAGGTTGTTTTCCCAGGGAGAAGCTCACCAGTGCATTCCGATGCTGCTGACCCCTGCCATTAACCCAAATGTAGTTAATTCGAGTGCATTCGCGCTATCCCCTTATTTTAATAGGTGCCAGATCAACCAAGCTCTGATGGACATGAGGGGCTGCGGGACTCCAGCAGCAATAGCCTGGTTGACCAGGCTAGCTCCAGACGAGCCTGGACCATGGCTGGGCTCCGGGAGTAGAAAAACTCGAAACTTATCAAAGGTATATCAAAGGGGAATGCATTATGTTTTGCTAGTAAGAAGAGTGGTGGTGTGAGATTCTGTTGGCTGTACCTGATTCTTTGCTTGGCACTCGACCCTCAGACCATTCGTATTGTTGGTGTTTTTGGCCTTGCCGAGCCTGCCCTCACTGTACACAGGTGTATCTGCAGCAGTACATTGGCAAAGCAGTTTGGGTACCATGATCTTGTTAATCAAAAATATGAGGAAAAGGTCGCAATGAAGAGGTTAACATCAAGAGAAGCCTTGCGTAGCCAGATGCCCAGCATCCAGTGAGTCACTCCAGCTATGAAGATCAGAAGATGGTAGCAAAGATCCAGGTGAAATTACTGTATGAATCTAACATGTAACACCTGAGCTAGATTTCTGGAGTTCCTTATTTATAAAGAATCACAAAATTTCACAGGCACTATTACTCAGTAGGGAGCATTCACAAATTACACATTTTAGAGGTGCAAGCTGCACTTTTCAGGCATTATTTGTATGGTCACAACAAACTTCTGTGCAGAATTTCAGACCATTTCATGCCCATTTACCTTGCAGCATCGCGATCGACTTTTCGTCAAATTATACACCATTGAAAGCAATTAGTTATAATTTATTGGTTGTCAGGACAATAATCAAGTGTACATGGTTTATATCATTTTTGGTTGTGAAGATTGTATAATCAAATGTACATGGGTTATCTCAATCATCAACTATTTAATTTTAATCTATTATAAGTTATAAGTAACGTCTTGGTGCGGAACTTGGGCATCACTTTCCTAGAAAATATTCTTTGCATGATGTATCTATCTCTTGCCTTCTGTCCAATCACTTCAGTGCAAGCTTCACTCATCAATTTTATCCCTCTCTCAACAGCTTGAGTGTTTGGCCACTTGGGCACCTCCAGTGGAGTCTCAATAATTTTCAGAACCTGTTGATCTGATAGAAAAGTAATGAAAGGAGGCTCAGTTTTGAGTTCAGTCTTCCAGTAAATCATGAAATGATAGTTATTTGCTTGCCACTTTAGTTTGGGAATCAGTTATTTGCTTGCCACTTTAGTTTGGGAATCAGTTATTTGCTTGCCACTTTAGTTTGGGAATCACTACTTTTCTTGAGCTGAAAATAGAAGCCACACTGTCATTTTCTACATCTTCACTGTCATCCTCATCATCAGTGTAGATTAACAAGTCCTCGTCAACAGCATCAGCAGAATCTTCTCCATCCTCATCAGAGCTCTCAGCACTTTCTTCTGATTCTCTTCTCTAATTTTTCATATTGAGACAGCTTTGTCTATCACAGTCATGTCTTCATCAGCGCACATGGCAAGAATCAGCTGATCTGTGTGAGCAAAGTAGGAATTTCTTTGGACAGTCTTCTTTACTATCTTCTTTTCTTCACTGTTCAGATGTCTCATAAATTGTAGTGACTGGAAGACATTCTTTGGACTGTGTGTGACATAAGGGTGCAGCTTGATGTGGAACCACATTGGAGCACTGAACTTTAAAATCATAATGACGACTCTTTTCAGCTCCTGACTGGGTCTTGATGTTGCTACATACAGCCTAAAGACCTTGCTTCTCCATTCGGTATTTGTCTGGCATCGCGTAACTTCTGTGGTACAATTACTTGACTTTTGTCGTCCTTGGTGATAGTACCATAGTCCATTAAGGTGGCGGTAACAAAGGCAGCTCCAGCATAATCACTGATCAAGTATCGGTCACAAGTGACTGCCTGTGTGGGGAATCTTGATCTGTTCTGCTGTGAGCTGCTGGCAGTCAGACCACATCAGTATCGACAGAAGGGCTATCTCTGACATCATTTGAATTATCGTCAGAAGCATAACCTTCCCTAGCTGCCGGTTCACTCTGTCTTTCCTCCAGCTGCTTCCTGGCTTTGGCTACATCCTGCTCCTCTATTACCGTCACTCTATCCCACATCCTCGTTACTGTCATGTCAACACAGCCAATTTTCATCTTCCTATCGCCTCTCTGGTCAAGGAGGAGCTCTACCTCACGTTTAGGAACTTTCACATCACAATTACAGTCCAGGTGGTATCCGTCACTCTCCATTATTTTGCAGCCTACATCTTAACAGGTGGCAGCAGGACAGAAACAACTACATATCAAACAACACGTTCACTTCTTCCTGAAATGTAGCTTTTTTGCAGACATTTTTGTTCTTATTGAGTTCTATTCCTCTACTGTTTCTCAATCTTTCCTCAATAGTTTTCTGGCTGAGAATAGGAATAGTCTTTCTGTCTCCAATTGATTTCTTTCATAGTTCAGAACAATCCTTAGCTGCTATCTTGATAATCACTGAAACATCAGTAAACTTTCCTTCATCACATTTATATCGCCAGCAGTTCCTTAACATATCGCCTTTGGACGGAAGTTCGTTCATTGGAAGAATACTGACATGGTCAAACAATGCTTGTTCTATGGCTTTCCTCGTTGACATTGTAGCCATCTCAGTAGTAAAGTATATATATAATCAGAGTATCTGAGAAGAGAGAAAGTTAATATTTATATATACTGCAGAGTACATAGACACAGTACATAAAACACTGCGCTTCGCTACTCAGTAATACAGACATATTCCAAAATTTCAATCGTAAATGCTATAGGCGAAACCTCAACCAGTCAGCTTCATATTTGGCACTGAATCTAAGATGCATGTAAGGAACAATGAAGAGTGCAGCTTTGACCATAATTTCACTGCTCCCTATAATACTCAGTATCCTTTGGAGACAAGCACCTGGTCCTAATTTACGAAGAACTGAAAAATTCCACTACCATGAACACTTAGTGTCCTTTGGAGCAAGTACAGTAGAACGATAGCCAAAATATTAGACAAGTAGCACATCGCATATTGTATGTCTTCGAACGGGGGACGGGATGCCAAGTTACAAATTTAATGGAACAGCACATCCTGCTCAACCCAAACCAGCATGAATATAGAGCGGGAAGATCATCCTTATCACAGGTACTGAACCGTTATGACTGAATTACGGAGGCGTTGGAAGAAAATGTAAGCACAGATGTGGTGTATACGAATTTTACAAAGGCCTTTGACAAATGCGATCATGGTGTGATTACACACAAAATGAGGGCGATGGGTATAACAGGAAAACTAGGTAAACTGATTTTCAACTTCTTATATATAAAACACGAAGAAAAATCCAGAATTAGCAAAGTAAAACACTCAGTCTTTACTGTTTCACATCCTCATAGTAAACAAAGATAAAAATACTCCCCACAGTGCTGTAAAATAATTTGCAGTTACCAAAATAAATATGAAAATCACCTGGGAAGAAGACACGGAAAAATTGAAGAAAGATGTAAACAAAGTCTCTCACTGGGTAGTAGAAAATAACACGACGTTCAATGGTGTCACGTTCCAACTGTTTAGATTTGGAATGAATGAAGAACTCAAAATGGACACTGTATACAAAATGCAAGAGCAGCACGTGAAGGACCTAGAAATAATAATGTCAGCTGATCTTTCTTTTAAATAATATAAGGCAGATATCACGACGGCGAGGAAAATGATTGAGTAGATAATGAGAACTTCCAAAACAAGGGCGACAATGCTATTGGTAACACTGTTCAAACCACTTGTTCTTTCTCGTTTAGAATACTCAGTGGTGTTTGCGGCTTCATTGAAGGCAAGATAGATATCAGAGCTAGAACAGATGGAGATCGTTTGTCGTAAGTGGCGGAGACCCCCCGTACCTGCAGTGTCAGAAGGTGTGTGTAGGGGGCTCTCACCCCCCTTATCTTGCAGTGTCAACAGCTTGATGCGAGGACTGACACCGACATTGTCAGAATGAGGGTATCGGGACTACACCCTTCAGTGTCAGCAGGAGGGTGTGGGGAACTGACACCCACAGTGTCGGCTGCTGGGTGTGGGGACTGACACCCACAGTGTCAGCTGGAGGACGTGGGGACTGACACCCACAGTGTCAGCAGCTGTGTGTGGAGGACTGACATCTACAGTGTCAGCAGCTGGGTGTGGGGGACTGACACCCACAGTGCCAGCAGCTGGGTGTGGGAGACTGACACCCTCAGTGTCAGGAGGGTGTGGGGGACTGACACCCTCAGTGTCAGGAGGGTGTGGGGGACTGACACCCTCAGTGTCAGGAGGGTGTGGGGGACTGACACCCTCAGTGTCAGGAGGGTGTGGGGACTGACACCCTCAGTGTCAGGAGGGTGTGGGGACTGACACCCTCTGTCAGGAGGGTGTGGGGACTGACACCCTCTGTCAGGAGGGTGTGGGGACTGACACCCTCAGTGTCAGGAGGGTGTGTGGGACTGACAACCTCAGTGTCAGGAGAGTGTGGGAGACTGATACCCTCAGTGTCAGGAGGGTGTGGGGGACTCACACCCTCAGTGTCAGGAGGGTGTGGGGGACTGACAACCTCAGTGTCAGGAGGGTGTGGGGACTGACACCCTCTGTCAGGAGGGTGTGGGGACTGACACCCTCAGTGTCAAATAAGAGATTTTCTCATTTAAATTAAATCAGTGTTATCATCTGATTAATATGTTTCAATTAAGGAAGATGAGTGAAAAATATTGTTCCTTATGTTAACATTGCCTCCAGCACTGCCTCCAACACTGCCTCCAGCACTGCCTCCAGCACTGCCTCCAACACTGCCTCCAGCACTGCCTCCAGCACTGCCTCCAACACTGCCTCCAGCACTGCCTCCAGCACTGCCTCCAACACTGCCTCCAGCACTGCCTCCAGCACTGCCTCCAACACTGCCTCCAGCACTGCCTCCAGCACTGCCTCCAACACTGCCTCCAGCACTGCCTCCAACACTGCCTCCAACACTGCCTCCAGCACTGCCTCCAGCACTGCCTCCAACACTGCCTCCAGCACTGCCTCCAGCACTGCCTCCAACACTGCCTCCAGCACTGCCTCCAGCACTGCCTCCAGCACTGCCTCCAACACTGCCTCCAGCACTGCCTCCAACACTGCCTCCAACACTGCCTCCAGCACTGCCTCCAGCACTGCCTCCAGCACTGCCTCCAGCACTGCCTCCAACACTGCCTCCAGCACTGCCTCCAGCACTGCCTCCAGCACTGCCTCCAGCACTGCCTCCAACACTGCCTCCAGCACTGCCTCCAACTGCCTCCACTGCCTCCAGCACTGCCTCCAACACTGCCTCCAGCACTGCCTCCAGCACTGCCTCCAACACTGCCTCCAGCACTGCCTCCAGCACTGCCTCCAGCACTGCCTCCAGCACTGCCTCCAGCACTGCCTCCAGCACTGCCTCCAGCACTGCCTCCAGCACTGCCTCCAACACTGCCTCCAGCACTGCCTCCAGCACTGCCTCCAGCACTGCCTCCAACACTGCCTCCAGCACTGCCTCCAGCACTGCCTCCAACACTGCCTCCAGCACTGCCTCCAACACTGCCTCCAGCACTGCCTCCAGCACTGCCTCCAGCACTGCCTCCAGCACTGCCTCCAGCACTGCCTCCAGCACTGCCTCCAACACTGCCTCCAACACTGCCTCCAGCACTGCCTCCAGCACTGCCTCCAACACTGCCTCCAGCACTGCCTCCAACACTGCCTCCAGCACTGCCTCCAACACTGCCTCCAGCACTGCCTCCAGCACTGCCTCCAACACTGCCTCCAGCACTGCCTCCAACACTGCCTCCAGCACTGCCTCCAACACTGCCTCCAGCACTGCCTCCAGCACTGCCTCCAGCACTGCCTCCAGCACTGCCTCCAACACTGCCTCCAGCACTGCCTCCAGCACTGCCTCCATCACTGCCTCCAGCACTGCCTCCAGCACTGCCTCCAGCACTGCCTCCATCACTGCCTCCAGCACTGCCTCCAACACTGCCTCCAGCACTGCCTCCAGCACTGCCTCCAGCACTGCCTCCAACACTGCCTCCAGCACTGCCTCCAACACTGCCTCCAGCACTGCCTCCAACACTGCCTCCAGCACTGCCTCCAGCACTGCCTCCAACACTGCCTCCAGCACTGCCTCCAACACTGCCTCCAGCACTGCCTCCAGCACTGCCTCCAGCACTGCCTCCAACACTGCCTCCAGCACTGCCTCCAGCACTGCCTCCAGCACTGCCTCCAGCACTGCCTCCAGCACTGCCTCCAGCACTGCCTCCAACACTGCCTCCAACACTGCCTCCAGCACAGCCTCCAACACTGCCTCCAACACTGCCTCCAGCACTGCCTCCAGCACTGTTTCCAACACTGCCTCCAGCACTGCCTCCAACACTGCCTCCAACACTGCCTCCAGCACTGCCTCCAACACTGCCTCCAGCACTGCTTCCAGCACTGCCTCCAGCACTGCCTCCAACACTGCCTCCAACACTGCCTCCAGCACTGCCTCCAACACTGCCTCCAGCACTGCCTCCAGCACTGCCTCCAACACTGCCTCCAGCACTGCCTCCAACACTGCCTCCAGCACTGCCTCCAACACTGCCTCCAGCACTGCCTCCAGCACTGCCTCCAGCACTGCCTCCAGCACTGCCTCCAGCACTGCCTCCAACACTGCCTCCAACACTGCCTCCAGCACTGCCTCCAGCACTGCCTCCACTGCCTCCAGCACTGCCTCCAACACTGCCTCCACCACTGCCTCCAACACTGCCTCCAGCACTGCCTCCAGCACTGCCTCCAACACTGCCTCCAGCACTGCCTCCAACACTGCCTCCAGCACTGCCTCCAGCACTGCCTCCAACACTGCCTCCAGCACTGCCTCCAGCACTGCCTCCAACACTGCCTCCAGCACTGCCTCCCACCTCCACCACTGCCTCCAGCACTGCCTCCCACCTCCAGCACTGCCTCCCACTTCCAGCACTGCCTCCCACCTCCAGCACTGCCTCCACCACTGCCTCCACCATTGCCTCCAGCACTGCCTCCAACACTGCCTCCAACACTGCCTCCAGCACTGCCTCCAACACTGCCTCCAGCACTGCCTCCAACACTGCCTCCAACACTGCCTCCAGCACTGCCTCCAACACTCCCTCCAGCACTGCCTCCAGCACTGCCTCCACCACTGCCTCCAGCACTGCCTCCAGCACTGCCTCCAGCACTGCCTCCAACACTGCCTCCAGCACTGCCTCCAACACTGCCTCCAACACTGCCTCCAGCACTGCCTCCAGCACTGCCTCCAACACTGCCTCCAGCACTGCCTCCAGCACTGCCTTCACCACGGCCTCCAGCACTGCCTCCAGCACTGCCTCCAACACTGCCTCCAACACTGCCTCCAGCACTGCCTCCAGCACTGCCTCCAACACTGCATCCAGCACTGCCTCCAACACTGCCTCCAACACTGCCTCCAGCACTGCCTCCAGCACTGCCTCCAGCACTGCCTCCAACACTGCCTCCAACACTGCCTCCAGCACTGCCTCCAACACTCCCTCCTCCACTGCCTCCACCACTGCCTCCACCACTGCCTCCAGCACTGCCTCCAACGCTGCCTCCAGCACTGCCTCCAACACTGCCTCCAGCACTGCCTCCAACACTGCCTCCAACACTGCCTCCAACACTGCCTCCAGCACTGCCTCCAGCACTGCCTCCAGCGCTGCCTCCAACACTGCCTCCAATACTGCCTCCACCACTGCCTCCATCACTGCCTCCCACCTCCAGCACTGTGTCCCACCTCCAGCACTATTCGTGCCGAATAGGCAGAACTTGCTATCTTGGCTTAAATAGCAACGCTCATCTTGCCATATAAGACAAGTGAAAATTTGTGTATGCAATAATTTCGTCAAAATCATTCTGAACCTAACGAAAAAAATATATTTCACTGTGTTTCTTTAGTATTAAATTATTGTAAACAAATCTAAAATATATTTAGTTGCATGAGGCTAAAATAAATTGCTCTTGTTATAATAAGGTTAGGTAAGTTTTGAGATTCTTTTGGTGCAAAATTATAAATTTTTACATTAACATTAATGAAAAAAATATATCTTTAAACGTATAGGAGAAAATTTTGGAAAGGACTTAATTTTAAATGAGTTCTTGCTAATTGACCAGTTTTACATATTCGGCACGACACACACACACACACACACACACACACACACACACACACACACACACACACACACACACACACACACACACACACACACACACACACACACACACACACACACATATATATATATATATCGTGAGAATGTATGTAAAATTTAGGCATTTCCGCATATTTAGGTATGTATGCGCATTTAGAATATGTATCCACCACGAATGACAAAAAGAACGACGACGGTGGGGGAACCGACACCACCGTTTTCTTGCCGCCGCCGCAGTCGTCACCACCACCACCAGTGTCGCCTCCGCCTCCGCCGCCGCCGCCGCAGACATAGATAAAAACATCGTCACAATTTTGTATCATCATATGCAGATGATACTAAAATAAGCATGAAAGTCACTACGTTACAAGACACTAAAAAATTACAGGAAGATATAAGCAGTGTTTTCCAGTGGGCAGTGGAGAACATAACGTTCAGTAGTGATAAGTTCCAGCTGCTTAACTATGGAAAGAATGAAGAACTCAAAAGGAACTCTGTATACCAAACTCAAGAGGGTCACCAAATATTACGAAAGGATCACGTGCAAGACTTCGGAATAATTATGTCAGCTTACCTTTCAAAGAACATAAGACAAAGATCACGACAGCCAAGAGGATGACGGGGTGGGTATTGAGAACTTTCAGAACAAGGGAAATAATGCCATTGTTGACGCTTTGCAAATCGCTATGCTCCCTTATTTAGAATATTGCTCAGTGCTGACGGCTTCATTCAAGGCAGGAAAAATATCAGAGCTGGAACAAATACAGAGATCGTTTGCGGCCCACAAAGGGCCAGTAAAGCATTTAAATTAATGGGAACGCCTTAAACTCTTGAACATGTGCTCACTGGAGCGGAAGAGAGAGAGACATGATAATATATACCCGGAAAGTACTTGAGGGCCTGGTCCCTAATCTTCACACAGTCATAACATACTGGAACAAGAGATATGGGAGGAAGTGCAAAATAATCCCAGCGATAAGCAGGGGTGCGGTGGGCACAATAAGGGAACACTGTATCGACATTCGTGGTCCCAGATTATTCAACATCTTACCAGAAGATATCAGAAACATGGCTGGAACAAGTGTAGAAGCCTTCAAGAAGGAACTGGACAAGTAGCTTCACGAGGTGCCAGATCAACCAAGATGTAATGAATATGTGGGCCACTGGGCCTCCAGCAGAAACAGCCTGGTTGACCAGGCAAGCCCATGGCCGGGCTGTGTGAGTAGTGAGACTCGATATTCATCAGTGAGTATCAAAGAAGATTTACATCCTAACATTCACTTACTCTTCGCCGTTGTAGTGTTTTTTTTTTTTTTTTTTGGCGCTTGAAGTTCCGTCATGGAGGATTTAGGAAGTTATCCAAGCCATTCCAGGATGCTAGAAAAGGGTTCAGCAACCTTGCCAGTACTTAAAATTTGGTCCTCATTATCGTACACAAGTGCTTATAATTTGAAGGTGACTAGATGAAGCGTTCTCGAGTTATGAGCAAAATAAAATCGAAAAGAGGAAGAATAAGGGGAAAAAATTCAGGCAATTTCTTAAACATATACCTAAGGGGATACCTCCTCGTGGCGGCTGCGGCGGCGGCGTCGGTGGCGATGGTGCTGCTGGTGCTTAGGAGCCTTCGTCAGAGCAACACAGTGTCATAAGTGTTGTAACATTGTCTCAGAACATTAATACACAAAGTAATTATCTTTTATTATATCAGTGTTGTGTTATTACTCAGGATAAACATATGTTACGTTTAGATGAAGTGGAAGTGAGGGAGGGAAGTAGTGGAGGTGACGGAGGGAAGTAGTGGAGGTGACGGAGGGAAGTAGTGGAGGTGACGGAGGGAAGTAGTGGAGGTGAAGGAGGGAAGTAGTGGAGGTGAAGGAGGGAAGTAGTGGAGGTGAAGGAGGGAAGTAGTGGAGGTGAAGGAGGGAAGTAGTGGAGGTGAAGGAGGGAAGTAGTGGAGGTGAAGGAGGGAAGTAGTGGAGGTGAAGGAGGGAAGTAGTGGAGATGTGGGAGGGAACTAGTGGAGATGTGGGAGGGAAGTAGTGGAGGTGACGGAGGGAAGTAGTGGAGGTGAAGGAGGGAAGTAGTGGAGGTGAAGGAGGGAAGTAGTGGAGGTGAAGGAGGGAAGTAGTGGAGGTGAAGGAGGGAAGGAGTGGAGGTGAAGGAGGGAAGTAGTGGAGGTGAAGGAGGGAAGTAGTGGAGGTGAAGAAGGGAAGTAGTGGAGGTGAAGGAGGGAAGTAGTGGAGGTGAAGGAGGGAAGTAGTGGAGGTGAAGGAGGGAACTAGTGGAGGTGAAGGAGGGAAGCAGTGGAGGTGAAGGAGGGAAGTAATGTAGGTGAGGGAGGGAAGTAGTGGAGTTGAAGGAGGGAAGTAGTGGAGGTGAAGGAGTGAAGTAGTGGAGGTGAAGGAGTGAAGTAGTGGAGGTGAAGGAGGGAAGTAATGGAGGTGAGGGAGGGAAGTAATGGAGGTGAGGGAGGGAAGTAGTGGAGGTGAAGGAGGGAAGTAGTGGAGGTGAAGGGGTGAAGTAGTGGAGGTGAAGGAGTGAAGTAGTGGAGGTGAAGGAGGGAAGTAGTGGAGGTGAAGGAGGGAAGTAGTGGAGGTGAAGGAGGGAAGTAGTGGAGGTGAAGGAGGGAAGTAGTGGAGGTAAAGGAGGGAAGTAGTGGAGGTGAAGGAGTGAAGTAGTGGAGGTGAAGGAGTGAAGTAGTGGAGGTGAAGGAGTGAAGTAGTGGAGGTGAAGGAGGGAAGTAGTGGAGGTGAAGGAGGGAAGTAGTGGAGGTGAAGGAGGGAAGTAGTGGAGGTGAAGGAGGGAAGTAGTGGAGGTGAGGGAGGGAAGTAGTGGAGGTGAAGGGGTGAAGTAGTGGAGGTGAAGGAGTGAAGTAGTGGAGATGTGGGAGGGAAGTAGTGGAGGTGAAGGAGAGAAGTAGTGGAGGTGAAGGGGTGAAGTAGTGGAGGTGAAGGAGTGAAGTAGTGGAGATGTGGGAGGGAAGTAGTGGAGGTGAAGGAGAGAAGTAGTGGAGGTGAAGGGGTGAAGTAGTGGAGGTGAAGGAGTGAAGTAGTGGAGATGTGGGAGGGAAGTAGTGGAGGTGAAGGAGAGAAGTAGTGGAGGTGAAGGGGTGAAGTAGTGGAGGTGAAGGAGGGAAGTAGTGGAGGTGAAGGAGAGAAGTAGTGGAGGTGAAGGGGTGAAGTAGTGGAGGTGAAGGAGTGAAGTAGTGGAGGTGAGGGAGGGAAGTAGTGGAGGTGAAGGAGAGAAGTAGTGGAGGTGAAGGGGTGAAGTAGTGGAGATGTGGGAGGGAAGTAGTGGAGGTGAAGGAGAGAAGTAGTGGAGGTGAAGGAGTGAAGTAGTGGAGATGTGGGAGGGAAGTAGTGGAGGTGAAGGAGAGAAGTAGTGGAGGTGAAGGGGTGAAGTAGTGGAGGTGAAGGAGTGAAGTAGTGGAGGTGAGGGAGGGAAGTAGTGGAGGTGAAGGAGAGAAGTAGTGGAGGTGAAGGGGTGAAGTAGTGGAGGTGAAGGAGTGAAGTAGTGGAGATGTGGGAGGGAAGTAGTGGAGGTGAAGGAGAGAAGTAGTGGAGGTGAAGGGGTGAAGTAGTGGAGGTGAAGGAGTGAAGTAGTGGAGGTGAAGGAGTGAAGTAGTGGAGGTGAGGGAGGGAAGTAGTGGAGGTGAAGGAGAGAAGTAGTGGAGGTGAAGGGGTGAAGTAGTGGAGGTGAAGGAGTGAAGTAGTGGAGATGTGGGAGGGAAGTAGTGGAGGTGAAGGAGGGAAGTAGTGGAGGTGAAGGAGTGAAGTAGTGGAGGTGAAGGAGGGAAGTAGTGGAGGTGAAGGAGGGAAGTAGTGGAGGTGAAGGAGGGAAGTAATGGAGGTGAGGGAGGGAAGTAGTGGAGGTGAGGGAGGGAAGTAGTGGAGGTGAGGGAGGGAAGTAATGGAGGTGAGGGAGGGAAGTAGTGGAGGTGAAGGAGGGAAGTAGTGGAGGTGAAGGAGGGAAGTAGTGGAGGTGAAGGAGGGAAGTAGTGGAGGTGAAGGAGGAAAGTAGTGGAGGTGAAGGAGGGAAGTAGTGGAGGGGAAGGGGTGAAGTAGTGGAGGTGAAGGAGTGAAGTAGTGGAGGTGAAGGAGGGAACTAGTGGAGGTGAAGGAGGGAACTAGTGGAGGTGAAGGAGGGAAGTAGTGGAGGTGAAGGAGGGAACTAGTGGAGGTGAAGGAGGGAAGTAGTGGAGGTAAAGGAGGGAAGTAGTGGAGGTGAAGGGGTGAAGTAGTGGAGGTGAAGGAGTGAAGTAGTGGAGATGTGGGAGGGAAGTAGTGGAGGTGAAGGAGGGAAGTAGTGGAGGTGAAGGAGGGAAGTAGTGGAGGTGAAGGAGGGAAGTAGTGGAGGTGAAGGAGGGAAGTAGTGGAGGTGAAGGAGGGAAGTAGTGGAGGTGAAGGAGGGAAGTAGTGGAGGTGAAGGAGGGAAGTAGTGGAGGTGAGGGAGGGAAGTAGTGGAGGTGAAGGAGAGAAGTAGTGGAGGTGAAGGGGTGAAGTAGTGGAGGTGAAGGAGTGAAGTAGTGGAGATGTGGGAGGGAAGTAGTGGAGGTGAAGGAGGGAAGTAGTGGAGGTGAAGGAGGGAAGTAGTGGAGGTGAAGGAGGGAAGTAGTGGAGGTGAAGGAGGGAAGTAGTGGAGGTGAGGGAGGGAAGTAGTGGAGGTGAGGGAGGGAAGTAGTGGAGGTGAGGGAGGGAAGTAGTGGAGGTGAAGGAGGGAAGTAGTGGAGGTGAAGGAGGGAAGTAGTGGAGGTGAAGGAGGGAAGTAGTGGAGGTGAAGGAGGGAAGTAGTGGAGGTGAAGGAGGGAAGTAGTGGAGGTGAAGGAGGGAAGTAGTGGAGGTGAAGGAGGGAAGTAGTGGAGGTGAAGGAGGAAAGTAGTGGAGGTGAAGGAGGGAAGTAGTGGAGATGAAGGAGGGAAGTAGTGGAGGTGAAGGAGGGAAATAGTGGAGGTGAAGGAGGGAACTAATGGAGGTGAAGGATGGAAGTAGTGGAGGTGAAGGAATGAAGTAATGGAGGTGAGGGAGGGAAGTAGTGGAGGTGAAGGAGGGAAGTAGTGGAGGTGAAGGAGGGAAGTAGTGGAGATGAAGGAGGAAAGTAGTGGAGGTGAAGGAGTGAAGTAGTGGAGGTGAAGGAGGAAAGTAGTGGAGGTAAAGGAGGGAAGAAGTGGAGGTAAGGGAGGAAAGTAATTGAGGTAAGGGAGGGAAGTAGTGGAGGTGAAGGAGGGAAGTATTGGAGGTGAAGGAGGGAAGTAACAGAGGTGAGGGAGGGAAGTAGTGGAGGTGAAGGAGTGAAGTAGTGGAGGTGAAGGAGTGAAGTAGTGGAGGTGAAGGAGTGAAGTAGTGGAGGTGAAGGAGTGAAGTAGTGGAGGTGAAGGAGTGAAGTAGTGGAGGTGAAGGAGGGAAGTAATGGAGGTGAAGGAGGGAAGTAACGGAGGTGAGGGAGGGAAGTAGTGGACGTGAAGGAGGGAAATAATGGAAGTGAGGGAGGGAGGTAGTGGAGGTGAAGGAGGGAAGTAGTGGAGGTGAAGGAGGGAAGTACTGGAGGTGAAGGGGGGAAGTAGTGGAAGTGAGGGAGGAAGGTAGTGGAGGTGAAGGAGGGAATTAGTGGAGGTGAAGGAGGGAAGTAGTGAAGGTGAAGGAGGGAAGTAGTGGAGGTGAAGGAGGGAAGTAGTGGAGGTGAAGGAGGGAAGTAGTGGAGGTGAAGGAGGGAAGTAGTGGAGGTGAAGGAGGGAAGTAGTGGAGGTGAAGGAGGGAAGTAGTGGAGGTGAAGGAGGGAAGTAGTGGAGGTGAAGGAGGGAAGTAGTGGAGGTGAAGGAGGAAAGTAGTGGAGGTGAAGGAGGGAAGTAGTGGAGGTGAAGGAGGAAAGTAGTGGAGGTGAAGGAGGGAAGTAGTGGAGGTGAAGGAGGGAAGTAGTGGAGGTGAAGGAGGGAAGTAGTGGAGGTGAAGGAGGGAACTAATGGAGGTGAAGGATGGAAGTAGTGGAGGTGAAGGAATGAAGTAATGGAGGTGAGGGAGGGAAGTAGTGGAGGTGAAGGAGGGAAGTAGTGGAGGTGAAGGAGGGAAGTAGTGGAGATGAAGGAGGAAAGTAGTGGAGGTGAAGGAGGGAAGAAGTGGAGGTAAGGGAGGAAAGTAATTGAGGTAAGGGAGGGAAGTAGTGGAGGTGAAGGAGGGAAGTATTGGAGGTGAAGGAGGGAAGTAACGGAGGTGAGGGAATGAAGTAGTGGAGGTGAAGGAGTGGAGGTGAAGGAGTGGAGGTGAAGGAGTGAAGTAGTGGAGGTGAAGGAGTGAAGTAGTGGAGGTGAAGGAGTGAAGTAGTGGAGGTGAAGGATTGAAGTAGTGGAGGTGAAGGAGTGAAGTAGTGGAGGTGAAGGAGGGAAGTAATGGAGGTAAGTAGTGGAGGTGAAGGAGGGAAGTAACGGAGGTGAGGGAGGGAAGTTGTGGATGTGAAGGAGGGAAGTAGTGGACGTGAAGGAGGGAAGTAGTGGACGTGAAGAAAGGAAGTAGTGGAGGTGAAGGAGGGAAATAGTGGAAGTGAGGGAGGGAGGTAGTGGAGGTGAAGGAGGGAAGTAGTGGAGGTGAAGGAGGGAAGTAGTGGAGGTGAAGGAGGGAAGTAGTGGAGGTGAAGGAGGGAAGTAGTGGAGGTGAAGGAGGGAAGTAGTGGAGGTGAAGGAGGGAAGTGGTGGAGGTGAAGGAGGGAAGTAGTGGAGGTGAAGGAGGGAAGTAGTGGTGAATGTGGGAAGTAATGGAAGTGAGGGAGGGAAGTACTGGAGGTGAAGGTGGGAAGTAGTGGAGGTGGAGGAGGGAAGTAGTGGAGGTGAACATAAGAACATAAGAAAGGAGGCACACTGCAGGAGGCCTGTTGGCCCATACTAGGCAGGTCCTTTACAATTCATCCCACTAACAAAACATTTGCCCAACCCAATTTTGAATGCCACCCAAGAAATAAGCTCTGATGTGAAAGTCCCACTCAAATCCAACCCCTCCCACTCATGTACTTATCCAACCTAAATTTGAAACTACCCAAAGTCCCAGCCTCAATAACCCAACTAGGTAGACTGTTCCCCTCATCAACTACCCTATTTCCAAACCAATACTTTCCTATGTCCTTTCTAAATCTAAACTTATCTAATTTAAATCCATTACTGCGGGTTCTCTCTTGGAGAGACATCCTCAAGACCTTATTAATATCCCCTTTATTAATACCTATCTTCCACTTATACACCTCGATCAGGTCTCCCCTCATTCTTCGTCTAACAAGTGAATGTAACTTGAGTCTTCAATCTTTCTTCATAAGGAAGATTTCTAATGCTACGTATTAATTTAGTCATCCTACGCTGAATGTTTTCTAACGAATTTATGTCCATTCTGTAATATGGAGACCAGAACTGAGCTGCATAATCCAGGTGAGGCCTCACCAATGATGTATAAAGCTGCAGTATGACCTCTGGACTTCTGTTGCTTACACTTCTTGATATAAATCCCAGTAATCTATTTGCCTTATTACGTACGCTTAGGCATTGCTGTCTTGGTTTAAGGTTGCTGCTCACCATAATCCCCAAGTCCTTTTCGCAATCTGTATGGCTAAGTTCTACATCATTTAACTTATAAGTACTAGGGTTATGGGCACTCCCGAGCTTCAGAACCTTGCATTTATCTACATTGAACTGCATCTGCCACTTTTCTGACCAAGAATAGAGTTTGTTTAAATCCTCCTGAAGTTCCATAACATCTACGTTTGAATCAGTTATCCTACCTATCTTTGTGTCATCGGCGAATTTGCTCATATCACTAGTAATTCCCTCATCAAGATCATTGATATATATTATAAACAACAACGGGCCCAAGACTGATCCCTGTGGAACGCCACTTGTTACAGATCCCCACTCGGATTTAACCCCATTTATGGACACTCTGCTTCCTGTCAGTGAGCCATGACTCGGTCCACGAGAGCACTTTTCCCCCAATGCCATGAGCTGCCACTTTCTTTAACAGTCTATGGTGTGGAACTCTATCAAAAGCCTTACTAAAATCTAAGTAAATAATATCAAATTCTTTATCGTGGTCAACAGCCTCAGTGGTCAGTCGTCACGTGAGGTCACAGACCCTGAGCTGCTTTGGGGATTAGTGTGGACGGTTACAAAGCATGGCTTGCTTCTGCAGTGTTTTAAAAATTGAGGTTGGAGAGTTGAAGGAGGAGGTCTTGCTTCTCCAGGAGGAGATTAGGAGGCTGAAGGTCCACCTCAATGGGTCTGGGAGAGAGTGTGAGGTGGCTGGAGTTGTGGGGAATGAGGCTTCTAGCAGTGAGGTGCAGTCTGTCTCTCGCTGTGAGGAGGCTGTAGTTGGGGAGGTAGCAACGGCTACCAGCAGTGAGGTGCAGTCCAGCACCTGCTACAAGTGGCGAGTAGTTCACAGTAATGGAAGGCGCATCAGAGTAAGGAAAGTTAAGAGTGAAGATCTGAAGGTAGGAAATCGCTTCTCTGTTCTTCAGGATGAATGTACTTCAGTGGCCAGTGAAGGTAAGGGTACTACTGCCCCTGCTAATGGAGGTAAGCGCATTCTTGTGGTTGGTGACTCTCAGGTAAGATACATTGACCGTGCTTTTTGTAATAGGAATAAGAAGATGAGAGATAGAGTGTGCTTCCCTGGAGCTGGTGTTGGGGACATTGTCAACAGGCTGGATAATATCATGTCAGGTAATGGGAGCAAGCCCATTATCTGTCTTAGTGCTGGTGGAAATGATATTGGGAAGGGTAGGAGAGAAGAGCTGCTAGATAAGTACAGGTCAGCTATAGATTTCATTAAGTCTAAGGGAGGGATCCCAATCATATGTAGCATCTTGCCTAGAAGGGGAGTAGGAAATGAATGGTTGTCTAGGGCAATTGGTGTAAATTGCTGGCTAGACAGATACTGCAAGGAACTTGCAATCCCATTCATTGACAACTGGAACAACTTTTATGGCAAACATGATATGTATGCAAGGGATGGGGTACATCTCTCTGGGGCTGGGGTGGTAGCACTTGCAGACTCGATTGAGAAGGCCATTGGTGAAATGCCTATGATTTTAAACTGATGGAAGATAGAGGTATGGGTGTGTGTGGGAAACAAGCAGGTTGCAACACTTGGGTTGGAAACAGTAAATGTATAAAAGGCATTCAGCATGAAGTTATCAATAAAGACAATAGATCAGGTCAGCAAACAAAGGGGGACAGCAGAGGGCAGCAAGGGACTAGCTCCCTTAAGGTTTACTATACTAATAGCAGGAGTGTAAGAAATAAGATAGATGAGCTAAGATTAATTGCAAGTGCAGGAAACATAGATATTATTGCTATAACAGAGACCTGGCTCAATCTGAAAGATAGAGAGATGCCCTCTGAATGTCACATACAAGGCTATAAATTATTCCACACTGACAGGGTCAACAGGAAAGGTGGTGGAGTAGCGGTGTATGTCAGAGACAATTTAAATTGTTGTGTTAGACAAGATATTAAATTAGAAGCGTCAGCCACTGAATCTGTTTGGTTACAGCTTCTCGAGGGCCGAGAAAAACTAATTTTGGGTGTGATTTACAGGGCCCCAAATCTTGATAGGGAGTGCAGTAAACTTCTATGGGGTGAAATTCGTAAGGCATCTACATACGAAAATGTTGTGCTAATGGGAGATTTCAACTATAGACAGATGACTTTCTTGATACGATCCAGGATTGTTTTTTAAAACAGTTTGTGACAGAGCCAACTAGGGGAAATAACCTCCTTGACTTGGTTCTTGCCAGTAGGGAAACACTAATTAATAATCTTGAGGTTAATGATGAGCTTGGGGAAAGTGATCACAAATCACTCAGTTTCAATATATCATGGAATTCCCCTAATAATGGCAATCAAGTCTCCGTCCCTGACTTTCGCTTGGCTGATTTCATAGGACTGAAAAATTACTTAGGTGGGCTGAACTGGAATGACCTGACTAAGGGTCAGGTAGGTGGTGATGGTTGCCGATATGATGCTTTCCAGGGCATAGTTCTAGCTGCTCAGTCAAATTATGTTCCAAATAGGGAAATCAGATCAAACAAAAATGATCCTAAATGGATGAACAATAGATTAAAATATCTGATTGGTCAAAAGAGAGGCATATATAGGCAAATCAAAAGAGGAGAGGGGCAATTGAGAAATCGATATATTCAGTTAAAGAGAGAAATAAAAAAGGGAATTAGAAAAGCAAAAAGAGATTATGAGGTTAAAGTTGCAAGAGAATCGAAGACTAACCCAAAAGGATTCTTTCAGGTATACAGAAGTAAGATCAGGGACAAGATAGGCCCACTCAAAAGTTCCTCGGGTCAGCTCACTGACAGTGATAAGGAAATGTGTAGAATTTTTAACACATACTTCCTCTCAGTTTTTACACAGGAGGATGCCAGCGATATTCCGGTAATGATAAATTATGTAGAACAGGACGATAATAAACTGTGCACTATTAGGGTCACAAGTGACATGGTCCTTAGGCAAATAGATAAATTAAAACCTAACAAATCCCCAGGCCCTGATGAACTGTATGCAAGGGTTCTAAAGGAATGTAAAGAGGAGCTTAGCACACCTTTGGCTAATCTTTTCAACATATCACTACAAACTGGCATGGTGCCAGATAAGTGGAAAATGGCAAATGTGATACCTATTTTCAAAACAGGTGACAGGTCCTTAGCTTCGAACTATAGACCAATAAGCCTAACCTCCATAGTGGGAAAATTTATGGAATCAATAATTGCCGAGGCAGTTCGTAGCCACCTTGAAAAGCATAAATTAATCAACGAATCTCAGCATGGTTTTACAAAGGGGCGTTCCCGCCTTACGAATTTATTAACTTTTTTCACTAAGGTATTTGAGGAGGTAGATCATGGTAATGAATATGATATTGTGTATATGGACTTCAGTAAGGCTTTTGACAGGGTCCCACATCAGAGACTATTGAGGAAAATTAAAGCACATGGAATAGGAGGAGAGATTTTTTCCTGGATAGAGGCATGGTTGACAAATAGGCAGCAGAGAGTTTGCATAAATGGGGAGAAATCAGAGTGGGGAAGCGTCACGAGCGGTGTTCCACAGGGGTCAGTGTTGGGCCCCCTGCTGTTCACAATCTACATAAACGACATAGATGAGGGCATAAAGAGCGACATCGGCAAGTTTGCCGATGACACCAAAATAGGCCGTCGAATTCATTCTGACGAGGACATTCGAGCACTCCAGGAAGATTTGAATAGACTGATGCAGTGGTCGGAGAAGTGGCAGATGCAGTTTAATATAGACAAATGCAAAGTTCTAAATGTTGGACAGGACAATAACCATGCCACATATAAACTAAATAATGTAGATCTTAATATTACGGATTGCGAAAAAGATTTAGGAGTTCTGGTTAGCAGTAATCTGAAACCAAGACAACAGTGCATAAGTGTTCGCAATAAAGCTAATAGAATCCTTGGCTTCATATCAAGAAGCATAAATAATAGGAGTCCTCAGGTTGTTCTTCAACTCTATACATCCTTGGTTAGGCCTCATTTAGATTATGCTGCACAGGAATAAATAAAGGGGATGTAAATAGTGTGCTGAAAATATCTAGCCTAGACAGGACTCGCAGCAATGGTTTTAAGTTGGAAAAATTCAGATTCAGGAAGGATATAGGAAAGTACTGGTTTGGTAATAGAGTTGTGGATGAGTGGAACAAACTCCCAAGTACCGTTATAGAGGCCAGAACGTTGTGTGGCTTTAAAGATAGGTTGGATAGATACATGAGTAGATGTGGGTGGGTGTGAGTTAGACCTGATAGCTTGTGCTACCAGGTCGGTTGCCGTGTTCCTCCCTTAAGTCAATGTGACCTGACCTGACTAGGTTGGGTGCATTGGCATAAGCCTGTAGGAGACTTGGACCTGCCTCGCATGGGCCAGTAGGCCTTCTGCAGTGTTCCATCGTTCTTATGTTCTTATGTAAAAGCTTTACTGAAGAAAGTTAATAAATTAGTTAGACAAGACCGGCCTCTTGTGAATCCATGCTGAGTATCATTAATCAAGCTATGCTTATCGAGATGGCTTCTTATAATCTCAGCTATAATTGACTCTAGTGAAGGAGGGAAGTAGTGGAGGTGAAGGGGGGAAGTAGTGGAAGTGAGGGAGGAAGGTAGTGGAGGTGAAGGAGGGAATTAGTGGAGGTGAAGGAGGGAAGTAGTGAAGGTGAAGGAGGGAAGTAGTGGAGGTGAAGGAGGGAAGTACTGGAGGTGAAGGAGGGAAGTACTGGAGGTGAAGGAGGGAAGTAGTGGAGGTGAAGGAGGGAAGTAGTGGAGGTGAAGGAGGGAAGTAGTGGAGGTGAAGGAGGGAAGTAGTGGAGGTGAAGGAGGGAAGTAGTGGAGGTGAAGGAGGGAAGTAGTGGAGGTGAAGGATGGAAGTAGTGGAGGTGAAGGAGGGAAGTAGTGGAGGTGAAGGAGGGAAGTAGTGGAGGTGAAGGAGGGAAGTAGTGGAGGTGAAGGAGGGAAGTAGTGGAGGTGAAGGAGGGAAGTAGTGGAGGTGAAGGAGGGAAGTAGTGGAGGTGAAGGAGGGAAGTAGTGGAGGTGAAGGAGGGAAGTAGTGGAGGTGAAGGATGGAAGTAGTGGAGGTGAAGGAGGGAAGTAGTGGAGGTGAAGGAGGGAAGTAGTGGAGGTGAAGGAGGGAAGTAGTGGAGGTGAAGGAGGGAAGTAGTGGAGGTGAAGGAGGGAACTAATGGAGGTGAAGGAGGGAAGTAATTGAGGTGAAGGAGGGAAGTAATTGAGGTGAAGGATGGGAGTAGTGGAGGTGAAGGAGGGAAGTAGTGAAGGTGAAGGAGGGAAGTAGTGGAGGTGAAGGAGGGAAGTAATGGAGGTGAAGGAGGGAAGTAGTGGAGGTGAAGGAGGGAAGTAGTGGAGGTGAAGGAGGGAAGTAGTGGAGGTGATGGAGGGAAGTAGTGGAGGTGAAGGAGGGAAGTAGTGGAGGTGAAGGAGGGAAGTAGTGGAGGTGAAGGAGGGAAGTAATGGAGGTAAGGGAGGGAAGTAGTGGAGGTGAAGGAGGGAAGTAGTGGAGGTGAAGGAGGGAAGTAATGGAGGTGAAGGAGTGAAGTAGTGGAGGTGAAGGAGTGAAGTAGTGGAGGTGAAGGAGTGAAGTAGTGGAGGTGAAGGAGGGAAGTAATGGAGGTGAAGGTGGGAAGTACTGGAGGCGAGGGAGGGAAGTAGTGGAGGTGAGGGAGGGAAGTAGTGGAGGTGAGGGAGGGA
Organism: Cherax quadricarinatus; assembly: GCF_038502225.1. Taxonomy (NCBI): domain Eukaryota; kingdom Metazoa; phylum Arthropoda; class Malacostraca; order Decapoda; family Parastacidae; genus Cherax; species Cherax quadricarinatus. The sequence continues at coordinate 34,924,573 of NC_091305.1, forward strand.
AGTAGTGGAGGTGAGGGAGGGAAGTAGTGGAGGTGAGGGAGGGAAGGAGGAAGTAGGAGCGAGTAAAGGATGATGGTTGAGTAGAAGTGAGAAGGAACAAGTGAGGGAAGGTGTGAGGGAAGTGAGGGAAGTTGTGAGGGAACAAGGGGAGGTGTGAGGGAACAAGTGAGGGAAGGTGTGAGGGAAGGTGTGAGGGAATAAGTGAGGGAAGGTGTGAGGGAACAAGTGAGGGAAGGTGTGAGGGAAGTGAGGGAAGGTGTGAGGGAACAAGTGAGGGAAGGTGAGAGGGAACAAGTGAGGGAAGGTGTGAGGGAACAAGTGAGGGAAGTTGTGAGGGAACAAGGGGAGGTGTGAGGGAACAAGTGAGGGAAGGTGTGAGGGAACCAGTGAGGGAAGGTGTGAGGGAATAAGTGAGGGAAGGTGTGAGGGAACAAGTGAGGGAAGGTGTGAGGGAACAAGTGAGGGAAGGTGTGAGGGAACAAATGAGGGAAGGTGTGAGGGAACAAATGAGGGAAGGTGTGAGGGAAGAAGAGAGGGAAGGTGTGAGGGAAGAAGTGAGGGAAGGTGTGAGGGAACAAGTGAGGGAAGGTGTGAGGGAACAAGTGAGGGAAGGTGTGAGGGAACAAGTGAGGGAACAGGTGAGGGAACAAGTGAGGGAAGGTGTGAGGGAACAAGTGAGGGAAGGTGTGAGGGAACAAGTGAGGGAAGGTGTGAGGGAACAGGTGAGGGAACAAGTGAGGGAAGGTGTGAGGGAACGAGTGAGGGAAGGTGTGAGGGACCAAGTGAAGGAAGGTGAGAGAGAACAAGTGAGGGAAGGTGTGAGGGAACAAGTGAGGAAAGGTGTGAGGGAACAAGTGAGGGAAGGTGTGAGGGAACAGGTGAGGGAACAAGTGAGGGAAGGTGTGAGGGAACAGGTGAGGGAACAAGTGAGGGAAGGTGTGAGGGAACAAGTGAGGGAAGGTGTGAGGGAACAAGTGAGGGAAGGTGTGAGGGAACAAGTGAGGGAAGGTGTGAGGGAACAAGTGAGGGAAGGTGTGAGGGAACAAGTGAGGGAAGGTGTGAGGGAACAAGTGAGGGAAGGTGTGAGGTGAAAATAAAAGGTTAATCTGAAGATTAAAGGGAACTGAACGGACACCTGCTGGCCTTTGTTCTTGTCTCTTTGTTAGTGTGTGTAGTTACCTTGTGTTGTAGTGATGTTGAGCTGCATCTCCTGGGCTCAACCTATATATCTCGTTTGTTGATTTTCAATACAGTGATCACCTTATGTTGTAGTCATGAATTGTGTGCACCTGTGTTGTCACTCTCTAGTCTCCATCACTTTGGCTTTAATTTGTTACTTATTATTAGGTATCCCTGGAGGGAGACCTTAAAGGGATTGTCAGAATATTTTCTTTGTCTTTCGTCCTCCAGGTCTTCGTCTTTATCACGCTTATAAAACTAGATCTTATCCGATCGGCTTCGAATTTTCAGCACTGGTGTACGGTAACAAGGGCAAGATTCTAGGAACAATTGGCATGTACAGGTGCCCATTGACTGACGAAATCTCCCCCATTATCCCATCTCCTGGAGTGACTCCGATAACTTCCAAGACTCTCTTCGGCGTAGCTTCAGACGCTTTTAGAAAGGTGCTGTCTAAATCAACTAAATTTTGATTCTCATTTGATCACGTAAATATATTAAATCTACTTTTTCTGAATGGTTTCAATATTTAATGGCTGATGTATTGTACAATCAGGATACTATGTCATTGCACTCAATTTTAAAAAAAACATTGGAATTGCTTGATTCTGTGCAATAACTAGAGAATGCTTCCTCTTTCCAGCTTCAAATTTTGAGTCCCGCTGCATTTTTCCAAAAGTCAAGGTTCATGTTGATATTGGCCTCCACAAGTTCCAGTTTGCCAGTTTTATTAAATAAATAATGATATTGATTTCCATGTAATAAGTAAAGAATACGTCATCAGATTCAAGTATTATCACTGATACATTCCATAAGAAGGAATCACTTTACAAGTTTAAATTGTTCAGATGATAATTTGAAATTTTAATGAATTATTTTTATAAAAACTTGGTATTTTTTAATTCAGAGAAATTACTGAATAATGTCTTTTGTGATAGACTTCAAATTTTCAGTTTTGACTGGCTTTACTAGAGAGATCTTGGCTTTCACTCTGGGATATTTAAATTTTAATTTGTCAATTTTATGAAATTGATTTGCATTGTATTAACTAGAGAATGACTCTTCGGGTTGGCTTCAAACACAACAATTGGTGTTCCGCAGTTGGAACTGTTTTTTTTTTATATTGGATTTGGAGTTTGTACATGCAAAAATTTGCCAATTTTATAGATTCTCAAATTGACCGTTCATAAAAAAAAACACCAAATCAAATTTTTGTTTCAATTTGATTGTAGAAATTTTAAATGGAGGATAAAATTTGAAGACTAAAAATTGAGAAATATTGAAAACTCGCATTTTTAATTTTCACAAGTTTGGTGAACCATTGAACACTGCAGAACCTAACGGCAGAACTGACATATTATGTGTTCTCACCTATCATTAACTTCCATAGACTTTTATTAACTTCAGAATGACTTATCCATTCACTTTCAGCCTTCGTCAACTATTACTAGGTGAAGGTTGGTGGAACAAGTGACAAGTGCAGCTGCTCTCTGCTCACTTTCATATACACCATTCCCAAAAATTGGTATCCAAGAGATAACTTTAGAGCCTGATCGGATTAAAAATTTCAAGATTGGTATATCCAACTTGGAAGAACATTGATATTATTGAGTGTTTAGGTGTAATTTTTGCATCAAGGCGATACCTTGATGCTGGGAAATGGCTCATGATCCGAGGAGCTTGACTTATCCTCCCCTTCCCTGGACAGACTCTGAATGCTGCTCATTCCTCCTTCACTATATGATCCCTACAGGGTTAGCACTTTTCCCTAACTAAAATGAAACAATTGTGAATGTTATCAATCTTTAATGTCTGATGCATCATATGAAATGGGTGAAACCTTTTTGCTTTTGGGTACAGGTTGTGTAGGTGCAAATTTTGTTGTATTCTGTACAGTAACTTGGGAATGCTTCTTCTAATCAGATTTAAGAACATAAGGAACACTGCAACAGGCCTAGTGACCCATGCGAAGCAGGTCCATGCCACCCCCTCGGCCTAGAACAATGACCACCTAGTCAGGTCACTTCCACTTAAAGAAGGAGCACGGCATTAGACCTGGTAGCCCAAGTTAGTCAGGTCCAACTCATACCCACCCACACCGACTCGTATATTTATTTAACCTATTTTTAAAACTTCACAAGGTCTTAGCTTCGATGACGGTACTCGGGAGTTTGTTCCACTCATCCACAACTCTAATACCAAACCAGTGCTGTCCTATGTCCTTCCTGAATCTGAACTTTTCCAACTTGAAACCATTGCTGCGAGTCCTGTCTTGGCTGGATATTTTCAGCACACTATTTACATCCCCTTTTTTTTATTCCTGTTTTCCATTTATACACTTCAATCATATCCCCCCTAATTCTACGCCTTTCTAGAGAGTGCAGATTCAGGGCCCTCAGTCTATCATCATAGGGAAGATTTCTGATACATGGGATTAACTTTGTCATCCTCCTCTGTACGTTTTCCAGTGCATTTATATCCATTCTGTAATATGGTGATCAGAACTGTGCAACATAATCTAAATGAGGCCTAACCAAGGATATATAGAGTTGAACAACCTGAGGACTTCTATTATTTATGCTTCTTGATACGAAGCCAAGGATTCTGTTAACTTTATTGCGAACACTTATGCACTGTTGTCTTGGTTTCAGTTTACTGCTAACCAGAACTCCTAAATCCTTTTCACAATCAGTAGTATTAAGATCTACACTATTCAGTTTATAAGTGGCATGGTTATTGTCCTGTCCAACATTTAGCACTTTGCATTTGTTTATATGAAACTCCATCTGCCACTTCTCCGACCACTGCATCAGTCTATTCAAATCATCCTGGAGTGCACTAATGTCCTGATTAGAATGAATTGTAAGGCCTGTTTTGGTGTCATCAGCAAATTTGCTTATGTCGCTATTTATTCCCTCATCTGTATCGTTTATGTAAATTGTGAACAACAAGGGGTCCAACACTGACCCCTGTGGAACACCGCTTGTGACGTGCCCCCATTCTGATTTCTCCCAATTTATTCAAACTCTTTGCTGCCTATTTGTCAACCACGCATCTACCCAGGAAAAAATTCTCCTATTCTGTGTGCCTTAAGTTTCCTCAAAAGTCTCTGATGTGGAACTCTATCGAAAACCTTACTGAAGTCCATATACACAATATCATATTCATTACCATGATCTGCTTCCTGAAACACCTTAGTGAAAATAGTAAATTCGTAAGACAGGAATGCCCCTTAGTAAAACCGTGTTGAGATTCATTTATCAATTTATTCCTATCAAGATGGCTACGAATTGCCTCGGCAATTATTGATTCCATAAATTTTCCCACAGTGGAGTTAAGGCTTATTGGTCTATAGTTCGAAGCTAAGGACCTGTCACCTGCCTTATAAATAGGTATTACATTTGCCAGTTTGTAGTGATATGTTGAAAAGATTAGCCAAAGGTTTGCAAAGTTCTCCTTTACATTCCTTTAAATCCCTTGCAAACAATTCATCAGGGCTTGGGAATTTGTTAGGTTTTAATTTCTCTATTTGTCTGAGGACCATGTCACTAGTTACTGCAATTGTGCATAGTTTATTATCGTCCTGTTCTACATAATCTATTATTTCTGGAATTTCGCTAGTATCTTCCTGAGTAACTCAGGTCAGATCACTGTCAGTGATCTGACCTGAGTTACTCTTAAGTGGGCCTATCTTGTCTCTAATCTTACTTCTGTATACCTGAAAGAACCCTTTTGGGTTAGTCTTCGAATCCCTTGCGACCTTAGCTTCATAATCCCTTTTTGCTTTTCTTATTCTTTTTTTTATTTCTGTCTTTAATTGAATATATTGATTTCTTAACTACCCCTCCCCTCTTTTGATACGCCTAAAAATGCGCCTCTTTTCACCAGTGAGATGTTTTAATCTATTGTTCATTTGGGATCATTTTTGTTAGATTTAATTTCCCTACTCAGAGCAAAAGTTGACTGAACAGCTAGAACTATGCTCTGAAAAACGTCATGTTGGCAACCAACACCAGCTACCTGACCCATAGTCAGATCATCTCAATTTAGCCCACCCAGGCAATTTTTCAGTCCCATGAAATCAGCCAATCGAAAGTCTGGGACAGAGACTTGATTGCAGTTTACTGAGTAATTCCACAATATATTGAAACTAAATGATTTGTGATCACTATTCCCAAGCTCATCATTAACCTCAAGGTTATTAATTAGTGAATCTTTGTTGGCAAGAACCAAGTCAAGCAGATTGTTTCCTCTAGTCGATTCTGTCACAAACTGTTTTAAAAAGCAATCCAGAACTGTATCAAGAAAGTCTCTAGACTCAAGATTTCCTGTCAAATTGTTCCAATCAATTTGTCTATAGTTAAAATCCCCCATTAACACAACATTTTCATATCTAGACGCCTTTTGAATTTCGTTCCATAGCAGCTTACTGCACTCCCTATCAAGGTTTGGGGACCTATATATCACAGCCAAAATTAATTTTTCATACCCCTCGAGAAACTGTAGCCAAACAGATTCTGTGTCCGATGTTTCTATTCTTATATCATGTCTAGCACAACAAGTTAAATTATCTCTGACATACATCGCCACTCCACCACCCTTCCTGTTGACCCTATCAGTGTGGAATAGTTTATAACCCTTTATGCTGCATTCAGAAGGCATTTCTCTATCCTTCAAGTTGAACCAGGTCTCTGTTATAGCAATAATATCTATATTACCTGCACTTGCGAGTAATCTTAGCTCATCTATCTTATTTCTTAGACTTCTACTATTTGTATAGTAAACCTTAAGGGAGCTAGTCACTCGTTGCCCTCTACTATCTCTGTTGATCAGTTGCTTTGTCTTTATTAGGAACTTTATTTTGAATATTGTCTTTTAAACATATCCCTGAGGTATCCTGGTAATATCTGCTGTTTCCAACAATAATACTGCAGCCTGATTGTTTCCCACAAACACCCATACCTCTATAAACTATCAGTTTAAAGTCCTAGACAAGTCATCAGTGACCCCCTCAATCGAATTGGCTAATGCAACCACTCCAACCCCAGAAAGATGAACCCCATCCCTTGCATACATATCATGTTTGCCGTAGAATTTGTCCCAGTTATCAATGAATGGGATTGCAAGTTCCTTGCAGTACCTGTCTAGCCAGCAATTTATACCAGTTGCCCTAGACATCCATTCATTGCCCACTCCCCTTCTAGGCAAGGTGCTACTTATGATAGGGATCCCTCCCTTAGACCTGACTACTTCTATGGCTGACCTGTACTTAGCTCCTGTCTCCTGCCCTTCCCAGTGTCATTTCCACCAGCACTAAGACAGATAATGGGCTTGTTCCCATTACCTGACATAATATTATCCAACCTGCTGACTATGTTACCAAGACCAGCTCCTGGGAGGCACACACTCTGTCTGACTTTTCTATCTCTGTTACAAACAGAATATTCTTGCCTTGATTAGCAAGGGAGTCAGAGATACCTTCAACCTCACTAACCACTGAAGTACACTTGTCTTGGAGAACAGAGAATCGATTTCCTACCTTCACATCTTTCTTATTAACCCTCCTTATCTTCCTTCTTCCTGAACTGTGAACCACTTGCCACTTAAAGCGGCTGCCACTCTGCTGGTAAGCATTTCCTGTTTATCAGCACCATCTGTTTCACATTCACTGCCAAACACATCTAGGCGAAGCTTCAGCCTCCTATTTTCCTCCTGAAGAAGTAGAACCTTCTTGAACACTTTAAGCTGAGACTCTAAAACACTACAACAAGCCATGGTGCGTGGTAACACCCCACGCTGATATCCCTGTACTCGTTGTTTCATGGTTGCTTAGAACGTTGGTATCCCTGCACTCGTTGTTTCATAATGTCTTAAAAGGTTAGTATGGTCAGGCAGTGTTTCACGAGGAAGATGGTCTACACAGGGACACGCTGCTTCTGCTGCCGCCCAAAAGCTTCCATCATTACTCTTGTATGAAATTAGTTTCAAGCGCAAGTTTTCCCAATTTTGTTACTCCTCGAGCCCACCCCTTCCCTCTTCCCTTCCCAGTCCCACCTCTTCCCTTCCCAGTCCCACCTCTTCCCTTCCCAGTCCCACCTCTTACCTTCCCAGTCCCACCTTTTCCCTTCCCAGTCCCACCTCTTCCCTTCCCAGTCCCACCTCTTCCCTTCCCAGTCCCACCTTTTCCCTTCCCAGTCCCACCTTTTCCCTTCCCAGTCCCACCTCTTCCCTTCCCAGTCCCACATCTTCATTTCCCAGTCCCATATCTTCCCTTCTCACCCCCACCTCTCCCCATCCCAGTTCCACCTCTTCCCAAACCATTTCCATCTCTTCCCAGTCTCACCTGTTCCGTCTTCCCTTCCCAGTCCCACCTCTTCCCTTTTCCTTTCGTAGTCCAACCTTTTCCCAGTCCCACCTCTTCTCCTCCTAGTCCTACGTCATCCCCCTTCCCTTCCCGGTCCCTCTTCCCCCTCCTTCCCTGTAAGAAAAGTATACCCCTGGTTGATTGTGAAGGTGATATATAGTAAGACCCTGTGAAGAGCCTGGTCTTCAGATCACTGTCTTGAACACACCTGGACTGTTGTGATGTCAGTGTATTATTCACCTGTTTTATTGGTAAGACCAGCAACCAGAAATAAATATATTTTATGCTTTATTCAAAGGTGTTACATGTGTTATAACAATGAGCTTAAACGTTTACTGAGGACCTGGATAGTATATCCACGTTATGTTACTGTCTACGTTGAAGTGGCTTAGTTCTTCGTTGAACGGCTGAATACGCTCAGCCCAGCACACAAAACGTTCATTTTTATTTTTCATACTATGTATGAATATGAGGGTTATGGTCTGAGTAGACTAATATTATTTGAGAGGACCTCCTGGATACACCCCGAATATTTAAGGGTCCATACCAAATCGAGTTCTTTTTCAGTTGTGCTGCAAAGTTTCTGATGCTTTAGTTTTGCGGAATCACAACTTACAGGATTCAATATATCCTCTGCTGATTTCTGAAGAGGCACAGCACCTACACCCACATCACTAGCATCCACTTGCATAAGGAAGGGTGCATAAAAATCTGGGTTCCGCAGTGTGGCAGTACAGTAATATGCATACTCACCTCCCCAAAAAATTCCCTTAACTAAGATCTATATTTTTTTCGTAATTTATAACTCACTTGAATTTCAGAACTTAATCGCAAACTTCCAGAACGACAGGGCAATTCCAGGCGAAAGGTTCCTTCAATGTTTTCTCCTTGACAATCGTAATAATTCACTTGTACAGGTCACCAGCTCTACTTGCTGCACAGCACACACTGATTCATGGTATACCTAGACGTCAGCTGCTGTGGCAGAGGAATACCTCTGACGTCACAGCACACTGATTCATGATACACCCAGATGTCAGCTGCTGTGGCAGAGGAATACCTCTGACGTCACAACACACTGGTTCATGATGCACCCAGACGTCAGCAGCTGTGGAGGTGGAATACCTCTGACGTCACATAACGCACAACCCAGTATTGTCAATTCTACAAACATTTCTCTCATAAGGTTTGCGGTAAATTTCTTGATTTATGTTATTTACATAAGTTAGTTTAGGTTTAGTTAACTTGGCCTCTGTCAATAAAAAAATAAAAATTGCACCAGTGTAAATAAATTAAATATTAGTTAAATGTGATAAAAGCTTTGACACCTGAAGAAAAAACAGGACCCACCATGCGTACTAAATCTTGGCGAATTTCGTTAATTTTATATAATTTCAACAATGGATTAGTTATTTATTATTTTTTAAAAGACTTTTCTTTAAAATGTAATAAATATGCAAAGGTGATAACCCTTGAGGTTCCACTTATCCTCGTCGACACTCGCCTCATGCACACACACACACACACACACACACACACACACACACACACACACACACACACACACACAGTGCAGGTATTTTGATCACAGGGTATGTGTTAACAAAAACGTGGCCTTCATACGGAAAGAAAAAAAATCTGCATTCTCACCCTGCTTTCGTTTAGTGAGTACTGAACATCGACTCGACTTCTTTTTTAATTTTGTTCATATCCTGTTCCTCGTCTGTGTATCAACCTCCTGTGATTAATGGTTTAATTCTACAGGTAGTTCTAAACTTGGATTTCGCATATGTATATAAATATTTGGGATTTCGTTCCCTCTGTGCTTCTTCTTTCTGATGACAACTTAACTTTCTGTTTTATCTTGGTAATCTTTCGTAGTGACATTTAAATTATTGAGCAGTTCGGTAATCCTTTTTTTTTTCTTCCGTACATACGTTCTCTTTCTATATCTGATCTAAATTTTCTCAATGATATATATTTAATCCAATCCTTCGATGCTTGTGTGTTCAGCTTTTCCAGGCGCTGGTGATGATTTAGGATGCTCACAACTGTTTTCCAGGGTACATCTGTCAGTTCTTTATTAATTTTTCCTAATCAGTTCTTGAAGTTAAATTTTCTGAGTATCACTTTTCGTACATTAGTATAAGGGTTCCCACCCCTGAGTTTATGCTCGCTTGTTCCTCTGTGATGTTGTGATTGGAGTTTATTGTGTCTGTCTCTGATTAGTTACTCGTTGTTTGTGATCAAATCCAGAGTGGGTTCTACTGTTTGTTTGTTCACTGCAAACTTTTTACATAGCTCCATTAATTTCCTGGGATGTACCTATTGAGTCAGTGCTTCCAGGAATTATTTGACACAATGCTGAATAATCTTACATTTTACATTTGAGAGGTTGAAATTTCCAAGGAGTAAAATACTTGATGTGGTGTTTTCGAGACTCAAAGCAACTATTTTATTTGATCCGTGAATTTCTGAACCGTTGCCGACGGTGGTTTATAAACAGGCTCGCTCCTGCTGTGAAAGACAATAAAATGAACTCTAAAGAAGCCTTAGACAAGTGTAATCATGATATAATATCGCACAAAATGTGTACAGAAAAAATAACTAGAAAAATTGGTGGATGAATTCTTAACTTTCAAAGAAATCAAATCTAAAGAGTAAGAGTGAGCAAGTAAAATCCAGAGGTTGCCCCAGTGAAAGCTGTGTTCCTCACACCACAGTATATTTCACAGTTCTCTTTCTCATGATTATATCCAACAGAGACATAAATTAGATCACTTGTTATCTTATGCAGAGGAACCATTAATCCACCCCCTCTCCAGCCCCTCTCAGCCTCTCAGGAATGTTTGTACTGCATTGTGATCAATTTTATGTTACTTACGTAATATGACTTAACATAATTAAGGATACGTTTCATAGAGTGCAGATTTGGAAGTAGTTCCTCCAGTATTTTCCAGGACACAGTTTGTTGATGGCAGTAATATACAGAATTAAAAATTTTAGAGGCTTTACCCAAGTGCGGGGATCCACTCGCTTACTGTAAAGTAATAAAGTTGGTAGAATTACCGACAATATGTAAAGTAAAAGGACACAAGTACAACTAATGGGACATTTTTATTGCGGCAACGTTTCGCTCTCCAGGAGCTTTGTAACGGCTTGACAAAAGTCCTGGAGAGTGAAATGTTGCCACAATAAAAATGTCACATTAGTTGCACTTGTGTCCTTTTACTTTACATACTGTAAAGTAGTTATTATGTTACGTAAAATAAATGCTGGCTCCTAGGGGTAAAAGCTTGTCTAGGGGCTTTAAAATATTAAAGTACACTATGCCAACCTATGGCCAAGCTTGTTTCCTCACAAAAAAAAGCATTAAGTAAATGGTCAGTATATTTAACTATCAAGAACAGCATAAAAACTAACATAAATATAACTATATTAATAGTAACTTACATATACAACCTACCCTCTTTATATTAACAGTGGTGCTCCTTGACGACCTCTCCCTCTACTTCTGCCGGCTTCTTAGCCTGCAGGCAAAACATTATCATCTGTACTCTCTACAACACAGGCCCGTGCACACTAGAGACTTATTAAGAGAGTACATACAAAATTATTAAACAACCTATGGCATAAACTTCCCTAAAATATCACTCCTCCTCCTTCCTGCTGACACAACACCAAACCATGACCTCTTGCTCCAGCCACCGCTCTTCTAGCACCGACTACACACATCTCCTGTCCTGTCCTGTCCTGGCTGCTCTGACTGACCAGGAAAAATATGCGTCCGATTTCAGAACAAATCCCATCACTGACATTATTGAGCGTTTTTTTATACACACATTTTCTACAATGTCCTGCATAATACTTAACTATCCACTTACTGCTCAGATTGAAATGATACTTAACCGAGTTAAGGAAAATGAATTGAGTAGAAAACAGGGAAGAGAGAAACTTGGAAGGATATCCTAGAATTAAGAAAGTGATAAGGATATAAGAGAAAGCAGTAAAGGCTGAGTAATGGATGAAGGCAGAGAAGGGAATTCCGAGAGAAGAGATGAAAGTGGAGGGCGTGAGGGAGATGCTAGGGTAGAGAGGTGTTGAGGTCCCTGGGGCTTGATAACATGGAGGAGGCTGAGGCATCAGTAATTTAGCACTGAGGTGGGAGGCGTATAGGTCGCTACGTCGCCTCTGATGAAAATGACACATTTTGTTTTAAGGTTCACCCAGGAAAAGGCTCGACCACCGCAGCCACACTTAATGGTCAGCCACTAGGCTGGCTAAGAAGGCTGAAAGCAACATAAAGGATCAGGGACTAACAACAAAACATCGGTATTTTTTAACTTTGGTTGAAGAGCGTTCCAACGAGTACAAGTCAAGTGCTTCCAAGCGTTCCCAGTAGTTAAGGTGCTTGACAGAACTTATACGTGCAGTAAAGGATCTCTGTACACTCTCTAGATCTGCAATTTCACCTGCTTTGAATGGAGATGTTAATGTACAGCAGTATTCCAGCCTAGAGAGAACAAGTGATTTGAAAAGGATCATCATTGGCTTGGCATCTCTCGTTTTGAACGTTCTCATTATCCATCCTATCATTTTCTTTGCACTTGCGATCGTGGCACTGTTGTGATCCTTGAAAGTGAGATCCTCAGACATTACTACTCCCAAGCCCCCTTACATTATTTTTCCGCTCTATTGTATGGCCAGAGTCTGTAGTATACTCTGTTCTAGTTATTATCTCCTCCAGTTTTCCATAACGGAGTAGTTGGAATTTGTCCTCATTAAACATCATATTGTTTACCGTTGCCCACTGGAAAACTTTGTTTATATCTTGGAGGTTAAACGCGTCCTCAGCAGATGACAGCCTCATGCAGATCCTAGTATCATCCGCAAAGGATGATACGGTGCTGTGGTGTATATCTCTGTCTATGTCTGATATGAGGATGAGGAATAAGATTGGGGCGAGTACTGTGCCTTGTGGAACAGAGCTCTTCACTATGGCAGCCTCCGATTTAACTCTGTTGACAACTACTCTTTGTGCTCGATTTGTTAGGAAGTTGAAGATCCATCTCCCCACTTTCCCAGTTGTTCCTTTAGCGCGTATTTTATGGGCTATTACGCCATGATCGCATTTGTCAAATGCTTTTGCAAAGTCTGTGTATATTACATCTGCATTCTGATTTTCTTCCAGTGCATCCAAGGCCATATCATAGTGATCCAGTAGTTGTGAGAGGCAGGAGCGACCTGCCCTGAACCCATGTTGCCCTGGATTGTGCAGATTTTGGGAATCCAGGTGGGATTCCTGGTGGGAATCCTGCTTCTTAGCACTCTTTCAAAGATTTTTATGATGTGGGACGTCAGAGCTATTGGTCTATAGTTCTTAGCTAATGCTTTGCTACCACCTTTATGGAGTGGGGCTATATCCATTGTTTTAAGTGACTGGAATTTCACCCATGTCCAAGCTCCTCCTCCATAGTGTACTTAGGGCACGCAAGAGGGGTTTCTTGCAGTTCTTAATGAATACAGAGTTCCACGAGTCTGGGCCCGGGGCTGAGTGCATGGGCATGTTGTCAATGGCTTTTTCGAACTCTATCGGAGTTAGGGTAATGTCGGAAATCTGGCATACATTTATGGAGTTTTGAGGCTCATTCATGAAGAAATCATTTGGGTCGTCGATCCTCAGACTGATTAGTGGTTCACTAAACACAGATTCGTACTGGGATTTCAATATTTCACTCATTTCCTTGTTGTCATCTGTGTAAGTCCCATCCTGTCTGAGTATGGGCCCAATACTAGATGTGGTATTTGCCTTGTTTTTGGCATATGAAAAGAAATATTTTGAATTTCTTTCAATTTCAATAATAGCTTTAAGCTTCTGTCTCTCCTGGTTCCTGTAAGAGTCATTTAACTTAAGTTCGATAGTTTCCACTCCCTGGTCAGCGCCTCCTTTCCTGTATCAGATATTCTAGCACTCCTGAGGAGCTCAGCGACTCGTCGTCTTCTGTAGAGGGAGCGTCTCTCTCTCTCTCCAGTTTACTCCTGCTCTTCTTCTTTCTTAGGGGAATATGCCTAGAACATGCTTCAGCTGCCAGGAAGTTGATCCTTTCAAGGCACTGGTTTGGATCCATGTCATTTAAGATATCTTCCCAACATGTTTCATTTAGGACATGGTTTACCTGGTCCCAGTTGATGTTCTTGTTGTTGAAGTTATATTTTGTGAAGACTCCTTCACAGGTACATGCATTCTGCTGATCAGGACCCCTATGCATGTACGTCTGGACTTCAATTAGGTTTTGATCGGAATTAGTTGTTTTTGATATTCTTATGTCTCTTACCAGGTCCTCATTATTTGTGAAGATAAGGTCAAGTGTGTTTTCTAGTCTTGTTGGCTCCACTATCCGCTGGCTTAAGGTGTGTTTTTCGCAGAGACTTAGTAGCTCGTGTGTGTGACCTTTCATCTGTGCTACCTCCGGGGATTGTTTCAGCTATAACATTATTTGCTACATTCTTCCATTTTGTATGCCTTAGGTTGAAATCACCAAGCAGCAAGATGTTTGGGGATGGAGCTGGAAGGTTTTCCAGACAGTAATCAATTTTCAGTAGCTGTTCCTTGAACTGTTGTGAGATTGCATCTGGTGGCTTATATACAATCACAATGACTAGGTTTTGGTTCTCGATCTTTATTGATAGAACTTCAACTACCTCATTTGTGGTGTTCAGCAACTCCGTGCAGATGAGGGACTCTTTGACATACAGGCCAACCCCCCCTTGTTGCCTGTTCATTCTGTCGCATCCAAAAAGGTTGTAACCACTTACCCATATTTCACTGTCAAAGTGATCTTTTGTGTGAGTCTCTGTGAAGGCTGCAAACATTACAATAGACTCTTCTAGAAGTCCACTGATAAAAGGTATTTTGTTGTTGGTGGATGGCCCTGTATATTAGCAAATATGAACGAGGTTGTATTCTGTATTTGTTGGGGGGATTTTGTTATTGGCATCAGTAGTTGTAGTTCTGGAGGGCCATGGGTGGCCACTGGCTGCGCCTCCAGTCCAACAAGGCTCCAAGGTGGTGGACTATTTTTGTTATTTCCTTCCATTTTCTTTTTCCGTTTCCTGCCACTAAAAAATCACCTGGAGTTGGGTTGTCGTAGCTACTATTGTTTGTCTTGTGGGGTCTGTGCCTGGTGAGTGAAGATTGTTACTGTATGTTATGACACTGCAGAGTGAAGATAGGTACTGTGTGTGTTATGACACTGGTGAGTGAAGATTATTACTGTTTGTCGTGACACTGGTGAGTGAAGATTGTTACTGTGTTATGACACTGGTGAGTGAAGATTGTTACTGTGTTATGACACTGGTGAGTGAAAATTGTTACAATGTTATGACACTGGTGAGTGAAGATTGTTAGTGTTATGACACTGGTGAGTGAAGATTGTTACAGTGTTATGACACTTTTGAGTGAAGATTGTTAGTGTTATGACACTGCAGAGTGAAGATTGTTACTGTGTTATGACACTGGTGAGTGAAGAGTGTTACTGTGTTATGACACTGGTCAGTGAAGAGTGTTACTGTATTATGACACTGGCGAGTGAAGATTGTTAGTGTTATGACACTGGTGAGTAAAGATTGTTACAGTGTTATGACACTGCAGAGTGAAGATTGTTAGTGTTATGACACTGGTGAGTGAAGATTGTTACTGTGTTATGACACTACTGTGAGTGTTGGTCTAATCAACCTGTAGCAGTGTAACATTTTGTTCTCTCAGTTCAAAAGGTAGTGTCATTTCGAATGCCATGTTCGCTCTATCCAGAAGGTATTCATCAATGTCCTGCCTTGTTTGGGGTTTATGTAACCCTCTAAACATTGTTATAGGATTTTTCAGCTGTTTATTTTCAGGAACACTGGAAGGAATGTTATAAACGTAAAACAAACTGCAGGTCAAATGATCTCTGTTGATTCCGTAGTTTTGTGCCCAAATCCTTCTATTTTCTCCACGAAATAAAGACATGAGTTAGTGGATTCAACAGAACAATCAAACATTGAACTTGCACTTCTCTTAAACTCCTGTGATGGTGAAGGTGGGCTTTTAGAGGTTCCTGGCACATTGGCTTCACTGGATATACTTAAAACACCACCTGCATCCTCTTCAGGGCACTGATCATCCCAGTAGTTTTTCTTATAAATTAATACAGTTTTTTTTTTTCAAATGTTCCGAGAGTTTAAATTTTTGAGCTGATATTTCACTGCAATTTTTGAACTTCTGTGTATTTCCCTTGCCATCTTTTGTTTCCTTAAACTCCTTCCACTCTATAGCTTTATCTCTGCCTTCATGAGTTTATGTTGACAGCTTAATTGCTGAAAAACACTGCCTAACAGTTGCACAATCCAGGGCAGCACGAGTTTAGGGCAGGTCGCTTCTGCCTTCCATGATTGCTAGATCATGTCAATGCACTCCTGGATGCTGTAGAAGACAAACTAAATTTTGATGTATTGTACACTTATATTGCAAAAGTATTCGACAGATGCGATCATGGTGCGAGTGCACAAAATGCACTCAAAAGAAATTACTGGAAAAAGTGAGCAGATGGCTCCTTATCTTCTTAACAAATAGAACCTAGTAGTAAACAGTGAAGTCAGAGGTTGCCACAGTAAAAAGCTCTGTTCCTCAAGGCACGGTACTCACACTACTTGTGTTTCTTATTCTTATATCCGACATTGACAAGAAAATAGATCATAGCACCAACACATCTTTGCTGATGAATCTCTGAGAGCGGCATCCGTCGAAGACAGCGAATTTTCAGGCGGATATATATCAAGTCTTCCAGCGGGGCTTCAGAAAACATGATGTTTAACGAGGACAAATTTCAGTTGATCCGCTATGGAAGAATACAGAAAATAGACTAATGGAGTTTAGGAAAGACTAACATCATTCATTAGAACGAAAATCCCATGTTTAAGACATGAGAGTATTGATCTCTGTTACAAAATGCGACATCTACTAAGTGAAGATATTTCCAGAGTTAACTTATTGATCTCCCTTTAGCCTGTTTCTGGTTTTGTAACAGTTGGTCAGAGTTTTTCAGTACAATTATCCTGTAAAAATAAGTGGCTTCTCAATAGCGCTTTTGGATTACAACTGGATGAATACAAACCAGTTGTACGAAAGCGCTCAGCGACTCCGCCATATTTGTTATTGTTTAACAATGAACTAAATGATTATAACTGACCATAATTTTTTAAGGAGTGGACCGGTAAGCCAGCGGAAGGCCTCGGTCACATGACCAAAAGCTCCAACGGAGGGGAGGGTCTTATGACTAAAACCCACGTCGGGAAACACTTGACTGTTTCCTGACGAACCTTACCTAACCTTGTTATTGTTTGTTTTTGAACTGCGTGGTGGTAGGATGTGCTCCTTACAATTTTCGCTTTGCAAACATGTATTCTTTGAGTTAACCCTGTTGTAATGAGTGCTAAAAGTGCACTCTGCACCCCTGATGTCTGTGGCCTCAAAAAAAAAAAAAATAGAAAAAGTGTGACAGAAACAAATCGAGAAGTTTTGTTTATATCAATAAACCAATGGTAAAATTGGTTTCGTTATACGTCGTCTCGTTTAAAGTCGCAGTTTCCAAGAACCTGTCGAAGACGTGAGGACTTTTTGTATGCGAAGAGAGAACTCGTCGAGTGTCAGAGGTCCCCGACTCAACACCCTCCTTCCGTGCATTCGAGGAATTACCAACAAATCTATGGCAGTCTTCAAGAGGAAACTGGACAAGTTCCTCCAATCAGGGCTTGACCATCTAGGCTGGAGTTCGTACGTTGGACTGTGTGCGACCAACAGTAACAGCTTGATTGGTCAGGCCTTGATTCTACAGGTGGCGTGGTCTGGGACCGGACAGCGGGGGCATGGAACCTCGGAAACGTCCTTCAAGTATCATTAAGTAATAAGACATATACGGTAGAAGCATTTACAGTAAATAGCAAGTGTAGAAGGCATATTAAATTTAGTACATAGTACAGATCTGTACACTGTATAGTGCATTGTGTACAGAAATGTACCGTGCACAGTGCATTGTGTACAATAATGTATTGCACACGCTGTACAGTGCATTGTGTACAGTAATGCACCGTACACACTGTACAGTGCATTGTGTACAGTAATGTACCGTACACACTGTACAGTGCATTGTGTACAGTAATGTACCGTGCACAGTGCATTGTGTACAGTAATGTACAGTACACACTGTACAGTGCATTGTGTACAGTAATGTACCGTACACACTGTACAGTACATTGTGTACAGTAATGTACCGTGCACAGTGCATTGTGTACAGTAATGTACAGTACACACTGTACAGTGCATTGTGTACAGTAATGTACCGTACACACTGTACAGTGCATTGTGTACAGTAATGTACCGTGCACAGTGCATTGTGTACAGTAATGTATCGTACACACTGTACGGTGCATTGTGTACAGTAATGTATCGTACACACTGTACGGTGCATTGTGTACAGTAATGTATCGTACACACTGTACGGTGCATTGTGTACAGTAATGTACTGCACCGTACACTGTACAGTGCATTGTGTACAGTAATGTACAGTACACACTGCACAGTACATTGTGTACAGTAATGTACAGTACATACTGTACAGTACATTGTGTACAGTACACACTGTACAGTACATTGTGTACAGTAATGTACAGTACATACTGTACAGTACATTGTGTACAGTAATGTACAGTACATACTGTACAGTACATTGTGTACAGTAATGTACAGTACATACTGTACAGTACATTGTGTACAGTAATGTACAGTACATACTGTATAGTACATTGTGTACAATAATGTACAGTACATACTGTACAGTACATACTGTACAGTACATTGTGTACAGTAATGTACAGTACACACTGTACAGTACATTGTGTACAGTAATGTACAGTACACACTGTACAGTACATTGTGTACAGTAATGTACAGTACACACTGTACAGTACATTGTGTACAGTAATGTACAGTACACACTGTACAGTACATTGTGTACAGTAATGTACAGTACATACTGTACAGTACATTGTGTACAGTAATGTACAGTACACACTGTACAGTACATTGTGTACAGTAATGTTCAGTACACACTGTACAGTACATTGTGTACAGTAATGTACAGTACACACTGTACAGTACATTGTGTACAGTAATGTACAGTACACACTGTACAGTACATTGTGTACAGTAATGTACAGTACACACTGTACAGTACATTGTGTACAGTAATGTACAGTACATTGTGTACAGTAATGTACAGTACATACTGTACAGTACATTGTGTACAGTAATGTACAGTACACACTGTACAGTACATTGTGTACAGTACACACTGTACAGTACATTGTGTACAGTAATGTACAGTACACACTGTACAGTACATTGTGTACAGTAATGTACAGTACACACTGTACAGTACATTGTGTACAGTAATGTACAGTACACACTGTACAGTACATTGTGTACAGTAATGTACAGTACACACTGTACAGTACATTGTGTACAGTAATGTACAGTACACACTGTACAGTACATTGTGTACAGTAATGTACAGTACACACTGTACAGTACATTGTGTACAGTAATGTACAGTACACACTGTACAGTACATTGTGTACAGTAATGTACAGTACATACTGTATAGTACATTGTGTACAATAATGTACAGTACATACTGTACAGTACATACTGTACAGTACATTGTGTACAGTAATGTACAGTACACACTGTACAGTACACACTGTACAGTACACACTGTACAGTACACACTGTACAGTACACACTGTACAGTACACACTGTACAGTTCGGTGTGTGAAGTAAACTACTACACAGATCAGAAAGATTTCACTTTTATTGTTATATTAAAGATAATGTGAATATAAGACATCCTGATGTAAGTACAATGTCAGTAATTCATTATGAGAGTGTTAAATAATTCATTATGAGAGTGTTAAATAATTCATTATGAGAGTGTTAAATAATTCATTGTGAGTGTTAAATAATTCATTATGAGAATGTTAAATAATTCATTATGAGAGTGTTAAATAATTCATTATGAGAGTGTTAAATAATTCATTATGAGAGTGTTAAATAATTCATTATGAGAGTGTTAAATAATTCATTGTGAGTGTTAAATAATTCATTATGAGAGTGTTAAATAATTCATTGTGAGTGTTAAATAATTCATTATGAGAATGTTAAATAATTCATTGTGAGTGTTAAATAATTCATTATGAGAGTGTTAAATAATTCATTGTGAGTGTTAAATAATTCATTATGAGAATGTTAAATAATTCATTGTGAGTGTTAAATAATTCATTATGAGAGTGTTAAATAATTCATTGTGAGTGTTAAATAATTCATTATGAGAGTGTTAAATAATTCATTATGAGAGTGTTAAATAATTCATTGTGAGTGTTAAATAATTCATTATGAGAATGTTAAATAATTCATTGTGAGTGTTAAATAATTCATTATGAGAGTGTTAAATAATTCATTATGAGAGTGTTAAATAATTCATTATGAGAGTGTTAAATAATAACAAAAACATGAAAAATGAAAATGAAAAAAAGAACTTTTTTTTTAGAAGAAAACCCAGTTTTAAAAAAAAAAAAAAAACTGTAGACCAGGTGTGATGGTGGTGTCTGTCCTGGGGGAAGAATCAACCCGCGATCATTGGTAACATTCTTCCTAGGATCTGAAAAATGTTAAGAGATTTGGTCTTTCTGGAGTTAATGTATTTTGGAAATTTTAAAGATTTTTTCTTTGTATTCTTATTGTTCAAGTAGCGTAAGTGTTTCCTGTGAGAGATCCTGAGAGTGATTAGAAAGAAACGTATTATCACTCCTCTCTTGGGTCTGAGGATATTGACTAGGTAACGCCTTCCTCCTTAACATTTCCTGTGATATAAGCAAATAACCCGCACATAAGAGAAAGAAACTTAGGACAACGTTTCTGTCCGATTTATTCCAAGTCGGACTGAAACGTCGTCGTAAGCGTCTCTCTCCTATGTGCGGGTTATTTGTGTATTGTTCAAGTCACGGTATTATGCCTTTCTGTTCTTTACTTCCTGTACTAGTATTGAACTCCTGCAACCTGCACGAGATTTCAATTATCTTGTTAACTGGGTGACTTACAACTTGTCCTCATGAGAGGACACATTATGCAAGTACAAGTTTGGGATAACTTTGGGTTTTTCTCTTGGTGCTATACTGGCCAATCTCCTCCTTAAGCATCTAGAGAGAGACCGGTTCAACATCATTTTCCGCTACATTAAGCGGTCATAATACGTTGATATCTTGGTCATAGTACGCAGAAGTTTAAACCTTCATAACCTCAGGAAACCAATCACCAAGCAGTACCCTTTATATGTACGGTTCACCATGGTAGATTAACAGAATGACTACCTACAATTTCTCAATATTTTTCTTATCAGGGATAATGACACCTTCGTGTACATAGTGTACAGGAATCCAGCAAATAAAAGTTATATGTACACCTTTACTTTGATTATGACCTCAGAACAAAGAGGGGGGGGGGGTAATACGTAGGTTTCTTTGATGCGTTCCCTCAGTATCTGTAGCAGTGAACACGAACTTGAACACCAGTGTAAGGCAGAAACCTTTTCCAACATGATTTTTTTTAAACATTCATATCTTGTTTCGTCTTCACATTTAACATTGATCTTGTTTTGTTCCAACATTTAACATTCATCTTGTTTAATCCAACATTTAACATTCATCTTGAAGATTGAGACACTTATGCAGCATATGGGAATCTTTATTCAGGAAACGTTTCGCCACACAGTGGCTTCATCAGTCCAATACAAAGAGGAAGGCGTAAGGAGAGGAGGTGTATGAGGTTATCAGTCCCTCGGCCTGGAGTCGATGTGTTCAGTCCATCAATCTTGTAGAATGTACAGCATAGGGCCGTAGACGTGGCTTATATACTGTAGCGAGGTGAGGTGAAGCAGGCGGAGGCGCTGGGCGCTCCTAGGTGCCCGTGTAACACAGCTGGGCGCTCCTAGGTGCCCGTGTAACACAGCTGGGCGCTCCTAGGTGCCCGTGTAACACAGCTGGCTGCTCCTAGGTGCCAGTGTAACACAGCTGGGCGCTCCTAGGTGCCTGTGTAACACAACTGGGCGCTCCGAGGTGCCCGTGTAACACAGCTGGCTGCTCCTAGGTGCCCGTGTAACACAGCTGGCTGCTCCTAGGTGCCCGTGTAACACAGCTGGCTGCTCCTAGGTGCCCGTGTAACACAGCTGGGCGCTCCGAGGTGCCCGTGTAACACAGCTGGCTGCTCCTAGGTGCCCGTGTAACACAGCTAGGCGCTCCTAGGTGCCCGTGTAACACAGGCGCTCCTAGGTGCCCGTGTAACACAGGCGCTCCTAGGTGCCCGTGTAACACAGCTGGCTGCTCCTAGGTGCCCGTGTAACACACGTGTTAAGTTTTTTTTTCAGAAGGAAATTGTAATATTGTTTATAACGCATAATACTTGGTGTCTGGCAAACTGTACAAAAGGTAACAGTTTTACTTTCCATGTGCTGTGTAGAAAGAGGTCAAGTGATTGTTTCCACAGATCCATTTGAAGCAGGAACCAGAACATTAACAATATACAACCATTTCACACACATTCATATGATGGGTTATGTATCCAGCGTCGCTGTTTTCCCTGGCGATGCTTCCAATATATGAAGATTTATGACCATTTTTTGTATTCGTAGTCGCTTCTTTTCAAAACCTTTGTTGGAGTTTGGCAAATAGAAGTATACCTGGAGGGTGTTTCGGGGGTCAACGCCCCCGCGTCCCGGTCTATGACCAGGCCTCGTGGTGGATCAGGGTCTGATCAGCCAAGCTGTTACTGCTGGCTGCATGGAAACCGACGTACGAACCACAGCCCGGCTGGTCAGGTACTGACTTGAGATGCTTGTCCAGCCCACTTTTGAAGACAACTAGGGCTCTTTTGAATATATCCCTTACGTATGCAGGGAGGCAATTAAAGAGCCTTGGGCTCCTGACACTTATTGTCTCTTAGTATACTCATGGCGCCCCTGCTTTTCAGGGGGGGGGAATTTGCATCGCCTGCTGAGCCTTTTACCTTAGTAGGGAGTGATTTCCATGTGTAGATTTGGGTCTAGTCCCTCCAGGATTTTCTAAATGTATTTTATCATATATCTTTCCCGCCTGCGTTCCAAGGAATACAGGTCAAGGGACTCCAACCGTTCCCAGTAATTTAGGTACTTTATTGTGCTTATAGACTCAAGCCTAAGTACTGCATCAATATTTGTCATCGATTTTAAAGGGTTGTAGCACTGGACGCTTTCCATATAATCTGACGTGTTCTAGGCAGCAAGAGTTCACACATCTAAATCAGCTGTGAGAATCCTCCTCGCATTATTTCTGTGGCCCGCTACATCGCGGTCGAGGCTTCATACACAGCTGTTTCTTTTTACGAGGAGCAATCTCACAACTTGGACCAAATAGCCATCAGCAACTTAAATTCTAATTTCCTGTGTATATACATTTCAGAGACCGATTTGAAGTTGCGATAGGAGGAAGGTTCAGTGTCTGACCTCAGAAATGTTGTTATGAGCTATGACTTTTTTTTCAAGTTCTGTATCCCTACTCCTTTTGTCCTATAGAATAACGTCTTTTAAAAATATTGAAGGGCAGAGGGATCACTTTTGTTACATCCAGAAAGTCTAATGGTAGTGGGTACTTTCCAGTATCCTAATTCACTGATATTGCATTTTCTCTTATAATGATGGCTGATTGCCAAACTGTTATTAAAATTCTTAACGTTTATGGTTTTCCTTGTAAGCATATACAGGGAATCTGATAGATTTGTCTCTCTGGTGTCATGGGAACAATACAGAAGGTTTATATGTAACATCTGAAATGATTATCTTGTCACTAATTTCTCTAATATTTTTTCTTTAACATTGCTTATGTTGTTACATATTCTTCCGTGAGCTGCATGAAGTCCTGGAATGAAAATTAGCAGCATTCGTTCTTCTGTGAAAAACACTCGGGAAAATTTTAATGCAAGATCTTTCATTTATGATGGTCATTTTTTAGTTGCTGACACACTTGTCAGGAAAGATGACATACAGGTTTCATGGTGTATAGCTTCTTCCGCTACTAAGCAAGAGACGCCATATATTAGCTTGCTTCTTTCCCCTATAATTCCCTATTCGTTTTTTTTTCTTGTACCTTCAAAACCTAAAATCCTAAAACACCAAGTTTTCTCCATCCTATGTACAGACTTATTTTCTGAACCTTAATTACATGCTTAAGGAAAAAATAAGTCAGTTGTTCTTGAAACAAATAATGGGATCACAGATTCAATATCCTCTTGCTGAAGTTGTCGTTAAAGTTACATTCTCTCTATTACCTTTCCATAACTTTTTCATCTTATCGTTAATTATATTTTTCCTCTTTCTACAGAGTTCATTTCCTATATTCAAGCACTTCACTGGTTATAGTTTTTATAAGAATACCGTTGTGGTACATACTGTAGTGAGAGATATGGAAGGAAGTGTAAAATAAACCCAGTGAGGAGCAGGGGTGCGGTGGGGACAAGAGAACACTGTATCAACATCCGGGGTCCCAGACTTTTCAACATCTTACCAGAAGATATCAGAAACACTGCTGGAGCAAGTGTAGAAGCCTTCAAAAGGAAACTATACAAGTATCTTCACCAGGTGCCAGATCAACCAGGCTGTGATGGATATATGGGGCAGCAGGTCTCCAGCAGCAACACCCTGGTTGACCAGGCAAGCACCAGACGAGCCTGGCCCATGGCCGGGCTCAGAGAGTAGATATACTCTCGGAATTCTTCAAAGGTATAAGGTGGTACAGGCTTCACAGTTCATTCATTTTCAGTATGAAAATTTTCTTCTGTAATTTTAGTAAACTTATATACCGTTTATCAGTGTTTATCTTCCATCAAGTAAAAGACACAGTTCTCTCGTTTTTATTATATATTGTATATATCACTCTATAATTATGATATTTCACTGTCTATTTTGTTTTTCATTGTTTATTATTGTTTATAACATGTGAAAGACAGACATATATATGTAATTTGCCTTGGAAGCATTAAGCATTTTTTAATTTATATCCTAGAGGCAACGGCTACAGAGTAAAACATAGGCAACGGCTACAGAGTAAAACATAGGCAACGGCTACAGAGTAAAAAATAGGCAACGGCTTCAGAGTAAAACATAGGCAACGGCTACAGAGTAAAACATAGGCAACGGCTACAGAGTAAAACATAGACAATGGCTACAGAGTAAAACATAGGCAACGGCTTCAGAGTAAAACATAGGCAACGGCTTCAGATTAAAACATAGGCAACGGCTACAGAGTAAAACATAGGCAACGGCTTCAGAGTAAAACATAGGTAACGGCTACAGAGTAAAACATAGGCAACGGCTTCAGAGTAAAACATAGGCAACGGCTTCAGAGTAAAACATAGGCAACGGTTTAGAGTAAAACATAGGCAACAGCTTCAGAGTAAAACATAGGCAATGGCTTCAGAGTAAAACATAGGCAATAACTACAGAGTAAAACATAGGCAACAGCTACAGAGTAAAACATAGGCAACGGCTACAGAGTAAAACATAGGCAACGGCTACAGAGTAAAACATAGGCAACGGGTTCAGGGTAAAACGGGAAAAACTCAAAAAGAGCCGCTGTGTTTCAGTGTGGCAAAGTTAACTTGGGATGTGAAGGCTTACTCAGCCCTGAAACAACTTCAGTCAGTATTACTAAGGCTGGCTCCTCCTCAGGAAAATTAATGCATAGAAAAAGAATAAAAACTGATAAACATAAACACTTTATTAATTAGAATATAAAATATAAAACACTTAAACATGAAATATTGATCCTACATTAAAGAAAATGAAAAATGAAAAATATAAATGATATCTGAATTCAACGCTAATATATATAAAACTTGGGTGTCTGGGGTTGGTGACACTGCGTGTTGAAATCGTAGCCGTTGCTGATGGGGGGGGGGAGGGTCGCAGGTGTTGGTGACAATCCACTGGCTAGTTCTTCACAGTATAGCAGTGAATAATCTATCCTGATGACAGGAAAGCAGGTGCTTTACCGCTGCAATGATGAGGGGTTACCTCCTGCAACTTCATACAGGTGCACAGGTAAGTATATATAACATGGGACGTCTCAGGAGGTTAGTCCGTCTCCTTCAATTCTACTCGTTGATTGGCAGGTGACCCTGTCATTTCAAGCTGTAAAGAGAGACAGATTACCCACTGCTTAAGAAATCACTCTCCATGATAAGTACAATACCTGAAAGATGTGGTGATTATTAAAACATTTAACCTATCAAAACTGAAAGGACTAAGTTAATTATTGGTCAAAAGTGAAGCTTTCAACCAATAAGTTGACTAAAATATGATCAGGCGTGTACTTACAGTAGTGTTGGGAGCTGTGAGTAGAGTGATTTACTGTTTGACCGGAGCCCCACACGTCACCTTTGGGGGGGGGAAGAGGGAGGGGAAGGGATAGCGGGAGCTAGACTGACCCTACCTTTAACAAGCAGCCGGCAATCAAATTATCATTTTCGGGGAGGGGGAAAAAGGGGGGGGGGGGAATAGCAGGAGCTGGACTTACCCTTCTTTAACAAGTAGCCGGCAATGAAACTATTGTTACTATATACTCCCTCGCTACTCCTATCTATTGAACTTTTCCCTCACACTCTTCCATACCAAGACTTATAGTCAAGGAGTATAAGAAGAATAGGCAAGGAAAAAGTTCTAACATATGGAAGTCGCGTAAGGCAACAAATCTTCTACTGACTGTCACGACTTAACCAGTCAGAGAAATAATTGGATGAACCATTGATATATACAATATGGAACTTAAAAGCCTGGAGTGCCAATGTCCACCTCAAGAGGCGACTGTTGGTTCCCTTAAAAGTTTCTAGGTATATCAAAGATTTGTGGTCTGTTTCTAAAATGAATTCTTTTCCCAGCAAATAAAATTTAAGTTTGGAGATACCCCACACAAGGGCCAAACATTCCTTTTCTATGGTGGAGTATCTCGTTTCTGCGGGAAGGAGTTTCCGGCTTAGGAAGCATACAGGGAAGGGAGTACCATCATGGTATTGTAGTAACACCACACCTAAGCCAGTATTGGAAGCATCAGTTCTTAAACAAAATGTTTTATTAATATCTGGAATCTTAAGTACAGTGGACCCCCGGTTAACGAACTTTTTTCATTCCAGTAGTATGTTCAGGTGCCAGTACTGACCGAATTTTTTCCCATAAGGAATATTGTGAAGTAGATTAGTCCATTTCAGACCCCCAAACATACACGTACAAACGCACTTACATAAATACACTTACATAATTGGTCGCATTTGGAGGTGATCGTTAAGCGGGGGTCCACTGTATAGGGTCTTTCGAAAAGATACTTTTAATCTCGTTAAACTTTTCCCGAGCTACGTCGGAAAGTTCAAGAGGTTCCTTCACAGACTTTTTAAGGAAGTCGGATAAGATGCCTGTAAGATCAGTAAGGTTCGGGATAAACCGTGCATAAAAATTTACAGAACTAAGAAAGCTGCGCATGAGCTTCTTGGTTTTGGGGAATTTAAATTCTAATAAAGCTTTGATCTTACTGGGGAGAGGCTGCAGAGAGTTATTAGAAAGTATCAGTCCAAGATATCTAATCTTGTTATACCCAAGGAAGCATTTCTTCGGCTTGGCAGTGAGGCCATGTGAGCATAACCTACACAAAACTGATATTAATGTTTGGATATGTTCGCCCCACATGGATGTCATTACGCAAATGTTATCAAAATAAACTGAAACATTTGGCATATTACCCAAGACTTTTCTCATCAGTCTCATGTAGGTAGCACAGGCAGTTATCAAACCGAAGGGCATAGTTCTATATTGCATCAGTCCTTGGTGTGTAGGAAAAGTGGTGTACTGCTTAGAAGAAGGATCTAACATTACTTGATGATATGCCTGCACAATATCAATCTCTGAAAAGAAGGAAGAGTCATAAAATTTGTGTAGATCGCTATCTATTAAGGGCATAGGCTCAGCATCCCACCGAGTTATAGCATTAAGACCTCTGAAGTCAATAGCAAGTCTATATGAATTATCCTCCTTAACCATGACTACTGGTGAGCAATATGCAGATACTGAAGGTTCAGTGATCTTTAGTTTTAATAATTTGTCTACCTCTCGGTCAAATGCATCCCTAAGGTGAACTGGAACTAGGTATAATTTTCGTTTGATAGGATTGTCCGTCACTAAGTCAATCTTATGGACTACCGTGGGGGTAACACCTGGAATATCAGTAAAGACGTCTGAAAAGTTACACATTGAAGTAGTTCATGTCTCTTATGGTCATCCAAAGATTCATTAATATTAATGTTGGTTGCACCTGAGTGGTCAAGAGTCACCAACTCGTGTAGTTCTTCATTATAGTCTAAGTTAGAGGTGACAATTACACATACCTTACATTCTTCAGTTGTCTTATCAAGTTCGTGTGGAAAAACTAAGTCTAAGTTATCAAGGCAGTTAACCGAATTTCTTCGGTAATATTTCTTAAGGATGTTGATATGATGAAGCTTAGGTTTCCCCTTGACTTCTATGAGGTAATCAACTTTCCCACAAATTTTTAATACTTTGTATGGACCTTTCCATGCTACTAATAATTTATTTGACTTGATAGGCAAAAGTACAAGAACTTCATCCCCTACTTTAAAACTTCTCTGACTTTTGGAATCAAAATAGGTTTTGTACTGGTCCATTGACAAGCTTAGGTTTTTTCGAAACTATGTCAGAGGTCTCCTCAAGTTTGGATCTAAGGTCAAGGAGAAACTGGTAAGAAGACTGAACCTCAGCACTCACCTCCTCATTAGTCCATAAGTCATGAAGGATGGACAATGGGCCTCTGGCCTGTCTACCATAGAGAAGTTCAAAAGGTGAAAACCCCAAATAGTCACTGGAAACTTCCCTCATGGCAAACACAGCACAGGGTAGGTAATGATGCCACTCCTTAGGTTTAAGGGAGCAAAGTTTCGTTAAAATGGACTTGAGAATCGAATGCTGGCGCTCAATCCTCCCATTACAGCTGGGATGATAGGGTGTGGTGAAGAGAGGCTTCACTCCCAGAAGTTGGTATAGATGTTGCATTGTCAGATGTGAATTGTGTCCCACGGTCAGACAAAATTTCTCTAGGGATGCCCACTCTGGAGAAGATGGACAAAAGGGCTTCAGCCACCTCTGTAGTAGTTATGGTCTTTAAGGGAATGGCTTCAGGGAAACTCAAAGCATAATCAACTAATGTTAATATATATGTCCCCCAGATGAAAGTGGAGATAAAGGACCAACGATGTCAATAGCTACTCTTTCAAAGGGCACAGTAAAGACTGGCATTTTGACCATAGGTACTCGCCTGGTACCTCAGGAGGATGACAGTTGGCAAACTTTACACGATCTACAATAGGTAGTGACATCTGAGGACATTTTTGGCCAAAAATAGGTTTCCCTAATTTTATTTAAGGTTTTACGATGCGAGAAATGTCCGGCCACTGGCAGGTCATGAGCCATTTTAAGAACAGTCTCTCTGCATTGACTTGGAACAACTAAGATGGAATAGTCTATCTCATCTGAATTTAATTTGAATACTGACTTGTACAAGATACCTTTTATATATTCAGATTTATATGAAAAGTTTTTCCTTTGGATAACTTGATTTTGTTTAGCGGCATTATGGCAATTCTGAAGAGAAGGACAATTACGTTGTAAATTGACAAAGGAGTCCTTTGATATATCTAAAGGCTTAAAGTCAGGGAAAATCAAAGGATGGATAGTAGGAGAAGCCTGGGCTTTGGTCTGAGCCCTAGTCAAGACATTTATGGTATCTGAGCTGATATCTTCACTTTCATCTAACAAGTGAACCGGTGATCCTACTACCTCGCTTTCGAGAGTAGCATCACTGGTTTTTAATCCCACATGAATCTCGCGAGACATTGTCTCATCTGAACTTTCGAGGGGCTTCTCTGACTCTACAGGAAGAGGATCTGAAAAGCTTATGTCCACCTTTGGTGATGAAAAGTCAACCTCAGAAGGAAGAATGGCACCTTTTACATTACCTATTAGTACGGAGCAAGAAGTGATGGGAGCTAGTATGGCTTCAGACCAACCTGTGAATTATTTAGACCTAATGTAACAACGTATGGTAGGAAAAGTGTCCGTACGGCCCAAGTAGTCTGAAAGTATAGCAGAGGAATGAGTTTCTTTAAGGTTAGGGAACAGCTTATCAGAAATGACTATACATGTGCATCCAGTGTCTCATAAAATGGTAGATACATTAAGTCCATTAACTGTTCCTGAACAGAAGGGTGCTTGGTCATTACAGTCTTTAAAACATCTTCCAACTTTTTGGACCTTCTTAGAAGGACAATCTGGACGTTTATGTCCCTTAACACCACACAAATGACAAACAGGAATAAAAGAAGTCATTTTACTTTCCACTAGAGGCTTTGATTTCTTAAGGTCTGATGAACCCTTGCCCTTAGGGTTCGATCCCTTTAGGTCTTTATGGGAGTTGTGAGCCTCAGCATACAGGTCAGCAGCCTCAGCAACTTCCTCAGCTTTAATCAGGTTATGTTCTCTAATGAATGTTCATATCTGGTGAGGAAGAGCTGTCAGGAACTGGTCAGCAACCATGAAGTCTCTAAGAGATTCAATTCCTGAACTGTCTATCCAAAAGTCGAACAAACGAAAGAGTGTTACCTGTAACTACTGAAAGTTCTGGCCAGGCTGTAAGGTGGCATACCTGAAATCTTTCCTGTAAGAATTAGTGGTTTTTTGATATGCTTTAAGGATTGCCTTCTTCAGTAGGTTATAATTACATATGATATCCTGCGACAAAGTTGCATAGATACTCAAAGCGGTACCAGAAAATAACATTCCTAATCTGGTAGCCCATGTGTCAGCAGGCCATTCACAGAGAGTAGCGGTATTTTCAAACCTGATGATGTATGAAGTAATGTCTTCACCCTCTGTGAAGGGAGGTAAATTAGGTGTTGGAATATGTGCACTAGATGCATGATGTTCAATTACTCCTTCCTCTAATTGTTGTGTAAGAGTTAACTTTTTATTCTCTAATTCAAGGCGAGCTTTTTCGAGCTCGCGATCCTTTTCTCTCTATTAACTCAAGTTCTCTAGCTTTTTCCTCACGGTCTCTAGCTTTTTCCTCGCGTTCTCTGGCTCTTTCCTCACGTTCTCTAGTTCTTTCCTCAACTTCTCTATCCTTTCCTCTTTCCTCAAGTTCTCTTAATTTAACGTGTTCCTCACGTACTCTAGCTCCTCACGATCAAGTCTATCATGCTCCTTTTTGTCTTCTCTCTCCCTTTCTGTCTATCTTGGTTTTCTCTTTCAATTCGATCTCTCTCCTTTTTATCCTCTCTCTTTCTGTCTTGATTCTCTCTCTCTATTCTTTCTCTCTCCTTATTCTCTTCTCTTTTCCTTTCTGTCTCTCTTCTCTCTCAGTTTTCTCTTTCAAGTCTTTCCTGGATCTTAGCACTAACAGAAGATTCTAAATTTTTCCCTGTTATTCCTAACTACTTCCAGGATTCATCCAAAACTGGTATTCCTCCATACTTGCAAGAATAACTTAAACTACCAGGGGAAAAATGAAATGGGTATCAAAGAAAACAGAGGGTTCAATTTCTGCTCCGCTCAAACTGTAAATAAACCAGAGGGCTCGATCCCTACTTCAATTAAACAATATGTATTAATGAAAACGAAGGGTTCTGTGCCGGCTCCGAGCAAATAGTAAGTAGAATGGGGTCCCTTGACCATCCAATCTTCTCACCAACAAATCAAGAGTGTTCTACGACAGTTCCCTTGATATAATAAAGAGCTCAATGAAACAAATTGTCACTTGAAAATCTCGGGTCCCTAGAGTCTAATCCTTCAAAGTGTTTCAAGCTCGAACAAAAAGGTGGCAGAATTAAATATTATATCCTGCCTGACTTACAATAAATTGAGACTATAACAATCACCAAATCTTTTAAATACCTGTACTGTAGTCCTACCATAGAGAATGATTACTCATGGCTGGTGGTAACTGTCTGTGGTATGCAGCGTTGAAGTTCCAATGGTAGATTCGAGATGGAGTTGAATCTTGATTCAGTCGAGTTGATCCTGGCAAGGTCGCCACTTGTGAAGGCTTACTCAGCCCTGAAACAACTTCAGTCAGTATTACTAAGGCTGGCTCTTCCTCAGGAGTCTAATGCATAGAAGAAGAATAAAAACTGACAAACATAAACACTTTATTAATTAGAATATAAAATATAAAACACTTAAACATGAAATATTGATCCTACATTAAAGAAAATGAAAAATATAAATGATATCTGAATTCAACGCTTATATGAAACTTGGGTGTCTGGTGTTGGTGACACTGCGTGTTGTTGAAATCGTAGCCATTGCTGATGGGGGGGGGGCGGTCGCAGGTGTTGGTGACAATCCACTGGCTAGTTCTTCACAGTATAGCAGTGAATAATCTATCCCGATGACAGGAAAGCAGGTTTTTTACTGCTGCAATGATGAGGGGTTACCTCCTGCAACTTCATACAGGTGCACAGGTAAGTATATATAACATGGGACGTCTCAGGAAGTTAGTCCGTCTCCTTCAATTCTACTCGTTGATTGGCAGGTGACCCTCTCTGTCATTTCAAGCTGTAAAGAGAGACAGATTACCCACTGCTTAAGAAATCACTCTCCATGATAAGTACAATACCTAAAAGATGTGGTGATTATTAAAACATTTAACCAATCAAGACTGAAAGGACTAAGTTAATTATTGGTCAAAAGTGAAGCTTTCAACCAATAAGTCAACTAAAATATGATCAGGCGTGTACTTACGGTAGTGTTGGGAGCTGTGAGTCCAGTGATTTACTGTTTGACCGGAGCCCCACACGTCACCTTTCGGGGGGGGGGGAAGAGGGAGGGGAAGGGATAGCGGGAGCTAGACTGACCCTACCTTAACACAAGCAGCCGGCAATCAAACTATCACTTTCGGGGAGGGGGAAAAAGGGGGGGGGGAATAGCGGGAGCTGGACTTACCCTACCTTAACAAGTAGCCGGCAATGAAACTCTTGTTACTATATACTCCCTCGCTACTCCTATCTGTTGAACTTTTCCCTCACATGGGATGAGCCAGAATGTTTAATATTTTGTTTAAAAATACACCTCCGTTAATTCTACCATATATTTCATTATGAATTAGTTCAACATTTAGCCTAAAAAATTACTATTTTCCCAGGACTAACTCTGTCCACCTAGCATATTATATCTGATAGCAAACATCTTGCAGACTTAAAACGAAAGAGGACATCGTACTCATATATGCAACTCCTGTTCCTGATTCCTGGAATGCCTGAGTATAAAGAAATGGAAAGTACTGGACTGCTAACACGAGTGCTGTACTCTGTTCTTTAGAGAAATAGCTTAGTACTGAGATGAAATTCTAGAAGACTTGAAGCTTACAGATATAATCCCTTTCCACAGAGGAAGCAGTAGAGCGATGGTAAAAAAATTGCAGACCAGTGGCACTACCATCAAACATAAAGATCTTTGAAAGGTTGCTGAGATGCCAACTAATTAGAAAAAATACGAACTGCTTTAGAGAGGATCATACCTATCACAACTTGTAGATCATTATGACAAAATTACTGAGAGTTAAGACACATGTGCAACATCTGGTCATCTTTATTGTAGACGTTTCGCCATCCAGTGGCTTTATCAATATAGATTCCAGGGCATAACTTCAAGAAAGTAGAACTATATACAAAAGATGAGGTAATCAGTCCCTCAGCCTTGGACTGATTACCTCATATTTTGTATATAGTCTTCAAGTTATGCCCTGAAATCTATAATGATAAAGCCACTGGATGGCGACACGACTACAATAAAGATACCCAGATGTTGCACATGTGTCTTAACTTTCATCTTGTCGGTATTGTATACCTTTCACAAAATTACTGAGGCACTTTACTTATGACTGTGGAGTGATAAAGTAAGGTTAACAGGTATAACAAGAACTGTTGGGAAGGGGTTATTCAGATTCTAACAATTGACTACGATACTTAATTTAGTAAACAAAACTAAATTCAGTCTCAGCTGTGTAACAAGTTGAGTTCGAGCCTGGTCCATGGCCGGGCTTCGAGAGCAGTAAGACTAGAAACTCATCAAAAGTAAGAGATAGTCCTGGCACCTTTACTGCGTCTCCTCACAGCCTCAGCTTCCCTTACTCCTCTGTGAATGATGCTAATATATACATGAAAGACACCTCACTAGAACAAGACAAATATTTCGTGGTGGTGGTATTGACCCGATGGTGATAGTGAAGGTGTGGGTGTAATGGTGGCGGCGGTGTGGTACGAATGGTGTGGTAGCGATGGTGGCAACGATTGTGGTGGCTGTTAATTTTTGCTGCTTGTTGGTACTGCAGGTGTTTCTGTTGGTTGTGCTGTTGGTGGTGCTGGTGTTGTGCTGTTTATGCTGCTTGTGTTGCTGCGGTGGTAGGTGTTAATGGCTGCTGGGATGGTGCTGGTGCTGCTAT
Source organism: Cherax quadricarinatus (assembly GCF_038502225.1). NCBI lineage: Eukaryota > Metazoa > Arthropoda > Malacostraca > Decapoda > Parastacidae > Cherax > Cherax quadricarinatus. Next base: position 34,958,790 of record NC_091305.1, read on the forward strand.
TGAAGCCGCCGCCACTGCAGGCCTCTCAGATCCCTCCCGAGGGAAGGGAAAAGATTGGAGAAAACTTTTAATGTTTGCGCATAGCGAGATAAGATTTTTTTTTTTATCTTGAGCTGTGATCCAGCTAGCCCCAAACTAATTAAGATGTCTTCCAAGATATGTACAAATGTTGATTATTGTGGTAGTGGTGTAATGGGTGCGAGGAAGGTGGCCAGGATGTTAATTAGGAACCCCAGAGTATTATCTGTAAGCAAGGAAGATTGCTTACCTCTGATATACCTATCACCGGGTTCGATGGTTTTTCTATCATCGTAGACCGGCCTGAGGACAGTCTTTCGTGTTCAACCAAGCTGTTGCTGATGGTGACCCGTTGATCTGCATAGACATCACAGCTTGGTTAATCTGGCACTTTGCGGAGGTATAGTACTTCACTTTCTTCCTGAAGACTTCTGCAATTGTTCCAAACAATTTCCTGATGTGTGCTGTTAATAGACTGAAGAGTCGTGGACTTCACATGTTGACACAATGTTCTCATTCTGTGCCCATGGCGCCCCTGCTTTTCATTGCGTTTGATTCCTCCCAGGTCAATAAGTTGTAGTCGTGTATAGGTTTGAACCTCAGAAAATTCAGACAGACCACTTAAAATCCAATTTGTTGAGTGAGAGTTGTTTGTGCTGCATCTCTGTGCACACCAGCCTTATGTCTGTGTACACCAGCCTTATGTCTGTGTACACCAGCCTTATGTCCATGTACACCAGCCTTATGTCTGTGTACACCATCCTTATATCTGTATACACATCCTTATGTCTTGTGTACACCAGCCTTATGTCTTGTGTACACCATCTTTGTTTGTGTACACCATCCTTATGTCTTGTGTACACCAACCTTATGTCTTGTGTACGCCAGCCTATGTCTTGTGTACACCATCCTTATGTTTGTGTACACCATCCTTATGTCTTGTGTACACCAACCTTATGTCTTTTGTACGCCAGCCTATGTCTTGTGTACACCAACCTTATGTCTTGTGTACACCAGTCTTTTGTCTTATGTACACCATTCTTATGTCTTGTGTACACCATCCTTATGTCCTATGTACACCATCCTTATGTTTTGTGTACACCATCCTTATGTCTTGTGTACACCATCCTTATGTCTTGTGTACTCCAGTCTTATGTCTGTGTACCCCATCCTTATGTCTTGTCTACACCATCCTTATGTCTTGTGTACACCAGCCTTGTCATATGTACATCCTTATGTCTTATGTACACCATCCTTATGTCTTATGTACACCATCCTTATGCCTTATGTACACTATCCTTATGTCTTGTGTACACCATCCTTATGTCTTACGTACACCATCCTTATGCCTTATGTACACTATCCTTATGCCTTATGTACACTATCCTTATGTCTTGTGTACACCAGCCTTATGTTTTGTGTACACCATCCTTATGTCTTGTGTACACCATCCTTATGTCTTACGTACACCATCCTTATGCCTTATGTACACTATCCTTATGTCTTGTGTACACCATCCTTCTGTTTTGTGTACACCATCCTTATGTCTTGTATACACCATCCTTATGTCTTGTGTACTCCATCCTTATGTCTTATTTACACCATCCTTATGTCTTGTGTACACCAGTCTTGTGTGTGTACACTAGCCTTCTGTCTTGTGTACACCAGCGTTATGTCTGTGTACACTAGCCTTCTGTCTTGTGTACACCAGCGTTATGTCTGTGTACACTAGCCTTCTGTCTTGTGTACACCATCCTTATGTCTTGTGTACACCATCCTTATGTCTTGTGTACACCATCCTTATGTCATGTGTACACCATCCTTATGTCTTGTGTACTCCATCCTTATGTCTTGAGTACACCATCCTTATGTCTTGTGTACACCAGTCTTGTGTGTGTACACTAGCCTTCTGTCTTGTGTACACCAGCGTTATGTCTGTGTACACTAGCCTTCTGTCTTGTATACACCATCCTTATGTTTTGTGTACACCATCCTTATGTTTGTGTACACCATTCTTATGTTTGTGTACACCATCCTTATGTCTTGTGTACACCATCCTTACATCTTGTATACACCAGCCGTATGTCTTGTGTACTCCATCCTTATGTTTGTGTACACCATCCTTATATTTTGTGTACACCAGCCTTGTCTTGTGTTGTAGTGGGGGTTCGTAGGAGATATGATTCAGTAGCTATACTGACAGCTCGATCATGTTACATATGTCGTCTCGACATACAATACTACGCTAGAGGCTAAACAGGCAGGTGGCTCTGGGCTGATTCTATACAATAACAAAGGCATATGTAACTTAGAACTAATGGATGGTATCATAATGGATGTTAACATAATGGGTTTTAACGTAATGGGTGTTAACGTAATGAGTTTTAACGTAATGCATTACGAATTGTAAGAACAAATCATGGTATAATAAAGGATGGAATTGATCGATCGATCTGTATTCATGCACTCTACGGATTCTGAGGAAGAATAAATATATATTTACAAAGGTGAAAGTAAATTAACAGCAAAGGCATATCTGGCACACACAGATCAGTACTGCTATTCTCAGAATTCGGAGGGGACGTGAACACACACACACACACACACACACACACACACACACACACACACACACACACACACACACACACACACACACACACACACACACACACACAAAATCTGAAAAACTGATCAGCTAATAACGAAACACACAGTTGACAACTTCATTCATCTTGGACATCTAATTATACAGGCTATGTACATTTAAACCCAACTCTGCGAGGGTAAGATTTACATGTGCAGAATGGTTATCATCTTTGGTTGGATCGAATTCTTCTGCAATGGCTAACACCTGCCTTGACTGAGGGTGATCTGAACGAGTATCTACAAAAGATACTTGTGGGTTTCTCATTACTTGTCGAGTACGCAAAGAATAACGACATTCAGGTTGATTATCTGGCTGAGGTAGAGGGTACAGAGTCAAGAGGATTGTCAGCGACTGACACATTAGTCTGGGTAGAATTATCATCCTCGACATCGCATACTAATTTCATATGATCTAAATGCGATTCCTTATACTGACCAGTACTAATTTCTCTAACCTTATACTTATTGCCATTGATATGTTCAACTCTCGATAAGGGCCAACAAACTTTTGATCGAGCTTAGGCATTGCGGATGTTTTGTTGAAATTAGTCAGCATTACTCTCGAACCCACTTTAACTTTGGTCGGCTTAGCACGGCTATTAGTTACTCTAGGAAATTCTGCTGTTGATTTATGAAGTGTTTCACGGATTCTTCTAAAAACACTTTGAGCTATGCTGGTACGAATTGCTATGAAGTCATCAGGATTATAATTGAGTTTTGGCGTGGAATATAACTCATAAGGTAAACGCTTGTCTACACCGTACAATGCATAATGTGGAGTGTCACCTATTCAAGCATTGTAAGCAGAATTTATGGCACATTGAACATCTGGTATAACTTCATTCCAAGTTTCACTATTGGGGTTGATAGTGGCTCTCAAGACATCAAGTACTTTCTTATTTGTACGTTCTGCTAACCCATTGCTGGCAGGATGGTGAGGAACAATGGTGGATTTAGAGATCTTGTACAAGGCACACAAATTTTCAAGAATCTCATTACAGAATTCACCTACATTATCTGTTACTAAGGACTTTGGGGTGGTATGCCTGCAGATAATGCGTTCTTTTAACGCTTTAGCTACTGTCTCGGCAGTCTTATCTGCAATAGGAACTAACTCACAATATCTGGTGAAATGGTCTACCATTACACACAGATGTTTGTTGCCTTGGAGGGAACATTTAAAATTGGTTAACAAATCTAGTGCAACTCTTTCCCACGGTTTGCTAGTAGGTGGATACACCTGGATTTGGTTAAGACCATTGACATTTCCTTTATGCTTTATGCTACATTTCTTAACATACTCGGAAATGTCAGTTACCATACGTGGCCAAAAATATTTCATTCTGGCTTGTTTCACAGAACGATCCATACCAGGGTGTGCAACACCTGGTGTATCGTGAGCTAACTGTAGAGCTACGTTCACTAGTGACTGTGGAATTACTAATTGGTATGCTCTTCTGCTTGGTAAAATACCGGAGGCCTTAAAGAGTGCAGACTTAGCTCCTTTGCACAAGGGAGGCAGTAGAGCACTAGCTAAAAATTACAGACCAGTAGCCCTAACCTCTCACATCACAAAAATCTTCGAAAGAGTGATGAGACGGCAGGTTACAAATCTCATGGACCAGCACAACCAACATAACCCGAACCAGCATAGTTTTAGAGCAGGACGATCATGCCTGTCACAGCTGCTGAACCATTATGACAGAATTACAGAGGCACTGGAAGACGACCAAAACGCAGATGTGATTTACACAGATTTTGCAAAGGCGTTTGACAAATGCGATCATGGAGTGATAGCGCACAAAATGAAGGCCATGGGCATTGTGGGGAAGATAGGCAGATGGATTTTCGGTTTCCTAACACACACAACACAAAAAGTAATAGTGAACAGGGCAAGATCCAGCATCAGCGAGGTCAAAAGCTCAGTGCCCCAAGGCACTGCCCTGGCACCTCTGCTGTTTCTCATCCTCATAGCAGACATAGACAAAAACACCCGGCACACTTTTGTATCATCATTTACAGATGACACTAAAATAAGCATGAAAGTCAGTACGGTAGAGGACACTGAAAAAGTACAGGAAGACATAAACAAGATTTTCCAGTGGGCAGTGGAAAACAACATGACATTTAATGGTGATAAGTTCCAGCTGCTTAGGTATGGAAAGAATGAAGAACTCAAAAGGAGTACTATATACAAAACTCAACAGGGTCACCAAATAGAACGTAAGGAACACGTAAAAGACCTAGGAATAATTATGTCAATGGACCTTTTAAAGACCATAACAAGACAGATCACGACAGCAAGGAAGACGATGGGGTGGGTATTGAGAACTTTCAAAACATGGGAAATAATGCCAATGGTGACACACTTCAAATCGCTAGTGCTCCCTCACTTAGAATATCGCTCAGTGCTGACAGCCCCGTTCAAGGCAGGAGAAATATTGGAGCTGGAACAAATACAGATATCGTTTATGGCTCATATTGAGCCAATAAAGCACCTAAACTACTGGGAACGCCTGTGAGTCTTGAACATGTACTCATTGGAGTGGAGGAGAGAGAGGTACATGATAATATATACCTGGAAGGTACTCGAGGGCTTGGTCCCAAATCTGCACACTGCCATAACATACTGGAGTGAGAGATATGGGAGGAAGTGTAAAATAAACCCAGTGAGGAGCAGGGGTGCAGTGCGGACAATAAGAGAACACTGTATCAACATCCGGGGTTCCAGACTTTTCAACATCTTACCAGAAGATATCAGAAACACGGCTGGGACAAGTGTAGAAACCTTCAAGAGGAAATTATACAAGTATCTTCACCAGGTGCCAGATCAACCAGGCTGTGATGGATATGTGGGGCAGCAGGCCTCCAGCAGCAACAGCCTTGTTGACCAGGCGAGCACCAGACGAGCCTGGCCCATGGCCGGGCTCAGAGAGTAGATATACTCTCGAAATTCTTCAAAGGTATATCAAAGGTACCCAACTCGGCTGTGCGATACAGTAATTCTTGACTCATGACAAAGTCACTAATGGGTGCTGGTGGCTTCACAGCCAGAATAAGATCTTCCTGGAGCAGGAATCTAATCACACCAGACCACATGGGATCGGATCTTTCTTGCTGGAGGAATGAACAAACTCGGTGGAGTGGATGACTCTCCCCGGTTGAAAAAATAAAGCTACAACACGCAATATGAGCAAGGGAGAACGGATCTACTATCACTGCAAGCACAGGGGAAAAGAAATGAACACGGTCAACAATACTGGTATTCAATCTGAGTCGCACACAGTGACACGAGGTATCAACTATAGAGAAACTACACTTACAAACGTTAACAACATGTGAAAGTTACTCGAGAAACAGCTTTGTACATTGCAAGGATTACTGTCAACTAGGATGGGATCACCATCTGGAACACTAGGAACAACAACAGACACTCTAGTGAGAGCACTAGCCGAGACAGAGGCGTCTTTCTGCAGGCGGCATGTGACATCAACAAGAGAAGGCATTACTAGTTTCAAGTAATCGTTTTCTGACAAGGCATCCCCTGTGGAGAAGCTATTGAACTAGTAGACATTGCAGGGATAGGCTGTGCACTCAAGGCAGTCTGAGTGTCCCCGGACACTTGAGGCAACAGAACACTATCCTGCAAGTCTGAAGGTGTAGGTGGAACACAGATGGGAGTGACAGAGTTACTAGTGCCTGACCGCTCGGCTACGTTAATAAGGAATTCACGGATCTATAGGAACTTAATCTGAACTTTACATTCCGCAGCACTTTAACAAATCTCAGATACAAGCTGTGAGAACAAACATATTGCTCATGTGCTAGGTATTGTCTCTCAGTCAGTAAGGGAATAATAGTACTGTGGACTGATTCATATTGACTTTGACTGGCATGATACACTAAGTGAGCAAACATAAGTGACTGGGACATCTTCTCAGGGAACTTACTCAAGGACATAAAGGCAAGAAAAATAGAGAGAATGACACAATAAGCTGAAATTGGAGAAAATGCTTAACTATTCTTCATAAGTAAAGAAAAATTGACAAGTCACACTGTAAGCTAGGAAAACTAACATGAAAATAAAAAAATTACTCAACTGGATAAGCAACACTTTGAAAATCAAGAGAAATTGTACTTTACTCAAATCAAATTTACTCAGATTGACTTTAAATTGAATTAATGGCACAGTGAGTTGTCTTTACTCTGAATTCAATGAAGAAATTCAACAAAAAATGATAAATCAAGCAAAAATGATAAAATAGAATTAATAAATCTTGTGCAAAATTAAAACAAACTGGGAAAGCAATTCTATCTAAAAAAAATGACACAAAAAAAGTAAAATATTATGCACAGAACAAGGAATGTGAAACTGAAATCACAAAATATTGCACTGAAATAAACTGTAGCAATATTGCAAATAACAGCTACTAATGAAAAGTACTGCACAACACAACACTACATAAAAATTTCTGAATGAAAAAAATTAATGGCTGCACAATGTTTTCACAAGAATTATTGCAAAATGAGTCAATATTGCAATAAAAAAAATTACACAAGAAAATGCAGTTTATGAGAGCAAAAAAAAAAAAAAATCAAGGAATGAACTGATTGAACACTTTAACTCTTAATTGCTTTACTTTAAAAAGAAGGCAAAAATTGCACTGAGAGTGAATTTGTTCAATGAAATATTAAAAATAATAAAGGCAACAATACAAAACAGAGAAAGGTTAACACAATAAGGCAGGAACAAAACACATCAATATATGCACAATACTATGAGAATTTTCTTGCAATGAGGCTTGGGGTGTGAGAAATTGGAAAATAATTGTCTTGCTTCAAACAAAATAATGGCACTATTGTCTCTAGAGATAAGACAAATTAGACATTGGCTAAATGAAGGGAATTAACATAAGAATGTTCAACACACACACACAAAAAAATAGCAAATGAATGAATAAAAAAAAATCAGCAAGTACACAAATGCTGAGAGAAAAAAGAATAACTGAGACAACACTGAGCTGTGATGCAGAATATAAGGTAACAAGTTACTGAATTACTTCACTGCATAAAGTACTAGGCAAAGAGGAAAAAAAATATTGCAAACAGGATATAATGAGCACTGATCAAGAGTCACTGAAAAGAAATGTCGCTCAGGAATCACTGCAAAATTGTCTCAACACTTGCAAATGTCTCTATAAAAAAATATTTATCACTGTAGCGATGTTGGTGTAAAATTGAGAGAGATGGTGGTGAAGAAAGGTAGAAATTGGAGTCTCACGGCTGGCAGCGTTCGCTACTATCCTCAACACATTGACGCCTCGATGAATTTGTGTTTTGCTTTAATCGATGATGGACTCACACAGGAGGCTTTTACGATGGCGCACAGGGACGAAGGAACACTCTTGTCTCTTGACCCCCTATGTGGTCCGTAAAATATGGTGCTAGAACCCGTGATAAGGGTACAAAAAAACCAGTGGTGGTGGTGTGAGTGCTTGAGGCAGCCGCGCTAAGACACTGCGTGGGCCTATGGAATGAATGGTGTAAGCCACACTGGGGACGAAAATATTCTAAGCCGGGCTGGCTTAAAAACTCTCAAAATACCACAACACCACAGGGATGATAAGCACCCAGAACAGCTAGAACTAGAAGCACAAAGTGATGGAGAAGACTGTACTCACGTGGCTTGCTTGAGTACTGGGTTAAGTAACCTGGGTTAGTTGCTGACTTGGCTTAACCCTTCACACAGACTGGCTTGAGAACTTGTAGCGATGAGCACAGCAGGGATGGAAAGCGGGCTTGGCAGGCAAGGCTGGATGGTGTAGAGCTGGGCTAGACTCCCCTCCCCCCACAGACTGGCTTGGTGGCTTGGCTTAATTTGCAAACCCAGGTCAACCCCTCGGAAGTAATGCAAATAAGCAAATAAAACTAATACACAGAGACTGACCAGTAAGTAGGAAGCAATAGGCTGGAGAAAGCTTGCTCGGGGTAGGTGGCTTGGAATGTTGAGTGTCGCCTGTCTCAGGAGGCCTAAATGTCACAAGATGGCGACCGGCTCAGTAGACATTTATCTCCAGAAATCGCTGTAATCGTCAGAATTACAGCCCTCTTCTGGCACCATTTGTAGTGGGGGTTCGTAGGAGATATGATGGTTGGAGTTAAACACACTTGTTGGATGGTAACACATATATTGGCAGTGTGTGAAGAGGGAGGCCCAGCCTGCCTGTAGCTGCTTGGTAGGTCTAACGGGAACTGAGAAGGATCCCAGGCGCAAAGGGCTCACAACAGGGTCACGTGATGTCACACATGCTAGTCACTGAGCCTACTGACCAGGGAGCCTAAATATATATATATACATGTATATGGATGATATGATCTACAATATACTACACAAGTATACATATAAGGGGATTCAGTAGCTATACTGACAGTGTATACCATCCTTGTCTTGTGTACACCATCCTTATGTCTTGTGTACACCATCCTTATGTCCTGTGTACACCATCCTTATGTCTTGTGTGCACCAGCCTTATGTCTTGTGTGCACCATCCTTATGTCTTGTATACACTAGCCTTATGTCTTTTGTACACTAGCTTTATGTCTTATGTACACCAGCCTTATGTCTTGTGTACACTATCCTTATGTCTTGTGTACACTATCCTTATGTCTTGTGTACACCATCCTTATGTCTTGTGTATACCATCCTTATGTCTTGTGTTCACCAGTCTTATGTCGAGACTCAGCTCCTGGCCCTGCCTCTTCACTGATCGCCACTAGGTCCTCTCTCTGCTTCCTGAGCTGTCATACCTCGTCTTAAAGCTATGTATGGTTCCTGCCTCCACTACATCATTTGCTAGGCTATTCCGCTTCCTGACGACTCTGTGACTGAAGTACTTCTTAACATCCCTGTGACTCGTCTGAGTCTTCAGCTTCCAATTGTGACCCCTTGTTTCTGTGTCCCCTCTCTGGAACATCCTCTCTCTGTCCACGTTGTCTATTCCACGCATTATTTTGTATGTTGTTATTATGTCTCCCCTGACTCCCCTGTCCTCCAGTGTCGTCAGTCTGATTTCTTTCAACCTTTCTTCGTAGGACATTTCCCTGAGTTCCAGAACTAGCCTTGTTGCAAACCTTTGTACTTTCTCTAATTTCTTGACGTGCTTGACCAGGTGTGGGTTCCAAACTGATGCTGCATACTCCAGTATGGGCCTGACGTACACAATGTACAGTGTCTTGAGCGATTCCTTACTAAGGTATTGGAACGCTAATCTTAGGTTTGCCAGGGGCCCATATGCTGCAGCAGTTATCTGGTGCCTCCGGAGACGTGCTCGGTGTTATGGTCACCCCAAGATCTTTCTCCTTGAGTGAGGTTTGCAGCCTTTGTCCACCTAGCCTATACTCTGTCTGCAGTCTTCTTTGCCCTTCCTCAATCTTCATGACTTTGCATTTGGCAGGGTTGAATTCGAGAAGCCAGTTGCTGGACCACGTGTCTAGCCTGTCCAGGTCTCTTTAGAGCCCTGCTTGATCCTTATCCGATTTAATCCTTCTCAATTGAGAAATCGATATATTCAGTTAAAGAGAGAAATAAAAAAGGGAATTAGAAAAGCAAAAAGAGATTATGAGGTTAAAGTTGCAAGAGAATCGAAGACTAACCCAAAAGGATTCTTTCAGGTATACAGAAGTAAGATCAGGGACAAGATAGGCCCACTCAAAAGTTCCTCGGGTCAGCTCACTGACAGTGATAAGGAAATGTGTAGAATTTTTAACACATACTTCCTCTCAGTTTTTACACAGGAGGATACCAGCGATATTCCAGTAATGATAAATTATGTAGAACAGGACGATAATAAACTGTGTACTATTAGGGTCACAAGTGACATGGTCCTTAGGCAAATAGATAAATTAAAACCTAACAAATCCCCAGGCCCTGATGAACTGTATGCAAGGGTTCTAAAGGAATGTAAAGAGGAGCTTAGCACACCTTTGGCTAATCTTTTCAACATATCACTACAAACTGGCATGGTGCCAGATAAGTGGAAAATGGCAAATGTGATACCTATTTTCAAAACAGGTGACAGGTCCTTAGCTTCGAACTATAGACCAATAAGCCTAACCTCCATAGTGGGAAAATTTATGGAATCAATAATTGCCGAGGCAGTTCGTAGCCACCTTGAAAAGCATAAATTAATCAACGAATCTCAGCATGGTTTTACAAAGGGGCGTTCCTGCCTTACGAATTTATTAACTTTTTTCACTAAGGTATTTGAGGAGGTAGATCATGGTAATGAATATGATATTGTGTATATGGACTTCAGTAAGGCTTTTGACAGGGTCCCACATCAGAGACTATTGAGGAAAATTAAAGCACATGGAATAGGAGGAGAAATTTTTTCCTGGATAGAGGCATGGTTGACAAATAGGCAGCAGAGAGTTTGCATAAATGGGGAGAAATCAGAGTGGGGAAGTGTCACGAGCGGTGTTCCACAGGGGTCAGTGTTGGGCCCCCTGCTGTTCACAATCTACATAAACGACATAGATGAGGGCATAAAGAGCGACATCGGCAAGTTTGCCGATGACACCAAAATAGGCCGTCGAATTCATTCTGACGAGGACATTCGAGCACTCCAGGAAGATTTGAATAGACTGATGCAGTGGTCGGAGAAGTGGCAGATGCAGTTTAATATAGACAAATGCAAAGTTCTAAATGTTGGACAGGACAATAATCATGCCACATATAAACTAAATAATGTAGATCTTAATATTACGGATTGCGAAAAAGATTTAGGAGTTCTGGTTAGCAGTAATCTGAAACCAAGACAACAGTGCATAAGTGTTCGCAATAAAGCTAATAGAATCCTTGGCTTCATATCAAGAAGCATAAATAATAGGAGTCCTCAGGTTGTTCTTCAACTCTATACATCCTTGGTTAGGCCTCATTTAGATTATGCTGCACAGTTTTGGTCACCTTATTACAGAATGGATATAAATTCTCTGGAAAATGTACAAAGGAGGATGACAAAGTTGATCCCATGTATCAGAAACCTTCCCTATGAGGATAGACTAAGGGCCCTGAATCTGCACTCTCTAGAAAGACGTAGAATTAGGGGGGATATGATTGAGGTGTATAAATGGAAGACAGGAATAAATAAAGGGGATGTAAATAGTGTGCTGAAAATATCTAGCCTAGACAGGACTCGCAGCAATGGTTTTAAGTTGGAAAAATTCAGATTCAGGAAGGATATAGGAAAGTACTGGTTTGGTAATAGAGTTGTGGATGAGTGGAACAAACTCCCAAGTACCGTTATAGAGGCCAGAACGTTGTGTAGCTTTAAAAATAGGTTGGATAAATACATGAGTGGATGTGGGTGGGTGTGAGTTAGACCTGATAGCTTGTGCTACCAGGTCGGTTGCCGTGTTCCTCCCTTAAGTCAATGTGACCTGACCTGACTAGGTTGGGTGCATTGGCTTAAGCCGGTAGGAGACTTGGACCTGCCTCGCATGGGCCAGTAGGCCTTCTGCAGTGTTCCTTCGTTCTTATGTTCTTATGTTCTTATTAGCTTCACATCATCTGCGAACAGGGACACTTCAGAGTCTATCCCTTCCATCATGTAATTCACATATATCAAAAATAGCACTGGTCCTAGGACTGACCCCTGTGGGACCCCGCTAGTCACAAGCGCCCTCTGTAATACCTCATCATGTACCATGACTCGTTGTTGCCTCCCTGTCAGGTATTCTCTGATCCATTGCAGTGCCCTTCTTGTTATACATGCCTGATCCTCCAGCTTCTGCACTAATCTCTTGTAAGGAACTGTGTTGAAGGCCTTCCTGCAGTCCAGGAAAATGCAATCAACCCACCTCTCTCGTGTCTTCTGTTACCTTGTCATAAAACTTCAGAAGGCTTGTGACACAGGATTTGCCTTCCATGAATCCGTGCTGGTTGTTGTTTATAGTGTTCCATTCCAGGTGCTCCACCACTCTCCTCCTGATTATATTCTCCATGACTTTGCATACTATACACGTCAGAGACACTAGTCTGTATTTTAGTGCCTCGTTTCTGTCTCCTTTCTTAAAAATGGGGACTACATATGCCATCTTCCATACCTCAGATAGTTGCCCAGTTTCATGGGATGTATTGAAAATTGTGGTTAGTGGCATGCATAGCGTCTGTTCCTTCTCTATGCACCCACGGGGAGATGTCTGGACCCCTCGCCATTGAGGTATCGAGGTCACTTAGCAGCTTCTGCACCTCCTCCGTTGTTTGTATGTCATCCAGCACCTGTTCGTATATTCCCTGTTGGTGTTTCCCTCTGTGCTGTCTTCTCAGAGCCATTCCTGTCTCTACTGTAAATATTAACTTAAATCTCATGTTGAGCTCCTCGCATACCTTCTGATCGTTTCTTGTGAGTTCCCCACCTTCTTTCCTCAGCCTGATCACCTGGTCTTTGACTGTTGTCTTCCTCCTAATGTGGCTGTACAGCAGTTTCGGGTCAGACTTGACTTTCGATGCTATGTTATTTTCATACTGTTGCTGGGCCTCCCTCCTTACCTGTGCATACTCGTTCCTGGCTCATCGACTGATCTGCATATATTCCTGTGTTCTTTGCCTTGTGTACATTTTCCATTCTATGTTGCACTTGGTTTTTGCCTCCTTACACCGTCTGGTAAACCAGGGGCTCGTTCTGGTCTTCCATTGTTTTTGTTGTCCTTGGGAAGAAACCTTTCTTTGCCTCCTTGCATTTTGTTGTTACATATTCCATCATATTTACCGACTTTCCTACCAGTTCTCTGTCCCACTGAACCTCTTGCAGGAAGTTCCTCAAACCTATGTAGTCGCCCCGTTTATAGTCTGGGTTTTCCATTCAACTCCTGTTTCCCTCTCCACTTGTAACTCTATGTATTCAAAGCACAGAACCACATGGTCACTAGCTCCTAGGGGCCTCTCATATGTGATGTCCTCAATGTCTGAACTGCTCAATGTGAACACAAGGTCCAGTCTTGCTGGTTCATCCTCCCCTCTCTGGTAGTATCCTTAACATGTTGATGCCTGAGGTTTTCCAGTACCACATCCATCATCTTGGCTCTCCATGTTTCGGGACCCCCATGTGGCTCCAGGTTTTCCCAGTCAGTCTCCTTGTGATTGAAATCGCCCATAACCAGTAACTTTGCTCTGCTCCAGTGAGGTCTTCTTGCCACCTCAGCCAGTGTGTCCACCATTGCTCTGTTACTCTCTTCATATTCCTCTCTTGGGCTCCTGCAGTTCTGTGGTGGGTTATACGTCACTGCAATGACTACCTTGTGCTCCCCCAGACTGAAGTGTACCTACTATGTATTCTCTTCCTCCGATCTCATCCATGCCTCCCATGCCTCGTTTCTGTGACTGTTATGATGTCTGGGGACTTCACATTGATTCTTTCATGCCACTCATATTTGTTATTCCATTCATATTCGTGTACCAGACCTTCAACTTTTCTTCCAAAACTGTGGTCCTGGGAGGATATTGGGGTTAGGAGAGCAGGAGCCCTGGCAGGAGCCTATGGAAAGTTGTGCTGGGGCAGAGTTCCCATAGGGGGTTGCTGTAGAGTTGGGATTCGTGGTGTGGGGGTGGGGACAGAGGGATCAGTGTGTGATTGATGGCTTAGATTGTTCAGTTGTCTTGGGGTCGTCGTGGTTGGATTCCTTCTGCCGGTGTTTCTGGGGGGGGGGGGGTTTGCCCTTCCACCTGTGTCTGGGTTATTCTGCTTTCCTTTGTCACTTCCTGTCATTCCTCCTCTTGGTTTTAGACTCTCTCAGTATCCTCCTTTCCTCTTGCATTTTTTCTTGATCAATGTACACACTCTGGAAGTCCAGTTTGCCTCTCAGCCATGCTTTCTCCTGCAGGATCATGGTTCGAGTTGATTCTGCCTTGAAAATTATTTTGAGAGGCCGATTCCTTCAAACCGCCCAATTCTCCGAAAATTTGCCATCTGGGTCATGTCGCCCTCACCTATTGCCTTCATGATACCTTCAGTCGCTTTTATCTCCTCCTGTTTTCTTTCATCGTAGGTTTCTCCTTCGGCTTCCTGGAGCCCATAGACAAAAACTGATCTCTCCTTTTCTTCCTCTCGCTGTCTTCCCCATTGTGTTCTCTGAGGTGTTTTAGTTCCTTTCCTTGGAGCTTTCCTTCCTTCAATCCCTTCCCTAGCTGAGGCCACATTGCTCATTGATCTGTCTTTCCTGGTCACCTGTTCCTGGCCCCTGCAGGAGTCTGCATATATCCTAGCTCCTTCAGTGTCTCCTGACCTCTCATTTGTTTCTAGTGTGTTCCTTGTCTTTGCTTTGGCCCCATTTGGGTCTGACAGGACCTTTGCATACAGTATAGCTTCGTTGCTCCCTCCAGTCCCCTTATCTATGTCTGATATAGATGTTCCTGATGTTATGTCTGTACTGTTATTTTTTTTCTTTAGGCTGTTTCAGATTACTCATTTCCTCTTCTAAGTGCTGTATCTTGGCTTCTGCTATTATGGCATGTTACTCCCACTTTCTGCCATCTGCAGCTATTATCTCTTCCATCCTCCTTCCAAGCTCTTCTAGCTTCCTTCCCCAGTCTTCCTCCCTTTTTTGAGCTCTGCATCCCAATCATCCTTCCCAGCTTCGTCTGCCATACCCCTGGCTCTTGGCCTTGTTTTTGGCCCCATTGTACCACAGAATGAAGTTTATGTATTTTCAGAATGGGTGTTTCTGTGAGGCTGGGTGTTGTAAATAGGGGGAGGGGTAGGGAGGTAGGACATGGGGGAGAAGGTTATGGGGTGGGAGGGTGGCAGCATCAAGGAGAGTTTTAGGGGTTACAAATGGGTATAGGGAGGCAGGAGAAAGGGAGTGTGGGAGGGGATAGGGGGAGGGAGAGGGGGGGAAGAGACTGGGGAAGGGAAGGTGGATGGAAGACAAGGATGAGAGAGAGAGAGAGAGAGAGAGAGGATGAGAGAGGGAGGGAGGGAGAGAGAGAGGATGAGGGAGGGAGGGAGAGAGGGAAGATGGATGGAAGGTGAGGATGAGAGAGAGAGAGTGATAGGATGGGAGATGGGAGTGAAGGAGGGGGGAGGGAAGGAAGGGGGATAGAGTGACTGCTTAAACAGGGGTGCCTTAAGGCTGCATGTGTGTGTGTGTGTGCCGTACTTCTTAGTGCTCACTCTTTGGAGGTGTTGTGTGTATGTATGTGTGTGTGGGGGAGTTATGAGGGGGGAGAGATGGTTAGAGTGTGGGGACAAAGTGATGGAGAGTGGGACAGGATGTCTAGTGGGTGGGTAGATTGGGTGGTGTATGGTTGTGAAGTGACCGTTTACACGCTGTGTATGTGTGTGTGGATGCAGAGTCAGTCTTGTGTATTTGTACTGTTATTGTCTATCAGTGTTTGTGTGTGCATGTGTGCCCAGGAATAATGCTCCTCACTTCTAAGTATACATACTACTAATAAAATACCAATAGTAACACTAGTAATTCTAAAACTTATCCATACTATTATTAAAATCCATAATGCTAATAAAATACCAATAGTAGTACTAGTAATTCTAAAGCTTATACATACTACTAACAAAGTCCATACTACTAATAAAATACCAACAGTAATACAAGTAATTCTAAAACTTAGCCTCTCTCAGCTTCTACAAGTGTCTTCACTTGTGCTAGAGTGTGTGTGTGTGCATGTGTGTTTGATGGTTAATCCTCGGTAGCTACCCACCTCCCTCTTCTCACCCACTCATCAATTCTATCTCCACCTTAACTATGCTGTTTCTATTCTGATTCTGGTAATAGCTTGCAGGAGTGAGTGACCAGTATCTAACAGTGTGCAGGGACCAGAATCTGACAACATGCAACAACAATAAGTGAGAAGGACTTGCGCTGGCAGCAGGGCGATTACAAGTTGCCAGTTTGATCTCGTTGTCGTACACGTAGGCGTTCTAACACTATTTTGAAAACCCTTCGCCAGTGATAGTTGTATCCATTTATGCTCGTACATCCCATGCTCCTCAAGTGTTTTCGCTTTTTACTTTTGGTAGAATATACTTCACATTTGGTAAGCTACACTTTTTATTTATAATGGCTCACAACCTATTATGATGTCACCACTTCAAGAAGGCCTACTCCTGCCACCTTCCCTAGTTATATATTTTTTTCATTTCTCCCGTTATTAACTTTTCACTCTCACTGTATGCTGCCCCACATTTCTCATGCTAACCAGCCTCTCGTAATTCTTGAACACCTTCTTTCACACTCGCTTTGATCTTTGTATATTTGTAACTGTGTGGCAATGGGTGCCTACTAGGCCCCTAACGAATTGGCACTCTGAAGTTTTGTTACATAATTTCAGGCTTCCCCTTGCCTTTATTTTAACTAATAACTTGGGTTATCACTTGTAGGGTTGTTCACTGACGATGTCATTGCCACTGGTTGCTGCTAGCAGCTAATGCACACCCTAAAAACACTAAGGTTCTTGGAGCCTTGTGACCCACGTCTGCATGTGTGTGTGTGTGTGTGTGTGTGTGTGTGTGTGTGTGTGAGTGAATTGTACAACTTTGAGTGCCTATATTAATGCTTGTGAGCATCATTATTACCCGTTGTCCATGCAGTCTTACACAATAATAATATAAGAGCAGATGACTATTCCTTCAGTTTTTTAAAATGGATAACTGGCTAGTCCGTTGAAGGCCTTGGGTCATCATACGACTAAGACCCACACGAATAGGGGCATTTATCCTGCCTGTTTTCTGACGAATCTTACCTAACCAGTCGTACACTAGGCTTCCTAAATTTGAACTGATGTATTTCAAGAGTAAGTGAATAAAGGTAAGTGTATACTGCATGCAAGCAGAAGTTTGTAAGAATGGAAATATAAACACAAATGCAGTATAATGTGATCCTTTATTGACAACGTTTCACCCACACAGTGGGCTTTCTCAAGTCACACACACAGGTAGATCCGTGTGTGACTTGAGAAAGCCCACTGTGTGGGTGAAACGTTGTCAATAAAGGATCACATTATACTGCATTTGTGTTTATATTTCCATTGTGTCGGTATTTTATACCATTTATTACCAAGTTTGTAAGAATTTTGTATTTTATGTTCGTAAGAGCCAGTTGTGAGTGTGGGGGAAGTTCGTGAGGCAGTAGGCAAAATGAAAGGGGGTAAGGCAGCCGGGATTGATGGGATAAAGATAGAAATGTTAAAAGCAGGTGGGGATATAGTTTTGGAGTGGTTGGTGCAATTATTTAATAAATGTATGGAAGAGGGTAAGGTACCTAGGGATTGGCAGAGAGCATGCATAGTTCCTTTGTATAAAGGCAAAGGGGATAAAAGAGAGTGCAAAAATTATAGGGGGATAAGTCTGTTGAGTGTACCTGGTAAAGTGTATGGTAGAGTTATAATTGAAAGAATTAAGAGTAAGACGGAGAATAGGATAGCAGATGAACAAGGAGGCTTTAGGAAAGGTAGGGGGTGTGTGGACCAGGTGTTTACAGTGAAACATATAAGTGAACAGTATTTAGATAAGGCTAAAGAGGTCTTTGTGGCATTTATGGATTTGGAAAAGGCATATGACAGGGTGGATAGGGGGGCAATGTGGCAGATGTTGCAAGTGTATGGTGTAGGAGGTAGGTTACTGAAAGCAGTGAAGAGTTTTTACGAGGATAGTGAGGCTCAAGTTAGAGTATGTAGGAAAGAAGGAAATTTTTTCCCAGTAAAAGTAGGCCTTAGACAAGGATGTGTGATGTCACCGTGGTTGTTTAATATATTTATAGATGGGGTTGTAAGAGAAGTAAATGCGAGGGTCTTGGCAAGAGGCGTGGAGTTAAAAGATAAAGAATCACACACAAAGTGGGAGTTGTCACAGCTGCTCTTTGCTGATGACACTGTGCTCTTGGGAGATTCTGAAGAGAAGTTGCAGAGATTGGTGGATGAATTTGGTAGGGTGTGCAAAAGAAGAAAATTAAAGGTGAATACAGGAAAGAGTAAGGTTATGAGGATAACAAAAAGATTAGGTGATGAAAGATTGAATATCAGATTGGAGGGAGAGAGTATGGAGGAGGTGAATGTATTCAGATATTTGGGAGTGGACGTGTCAGCGGATGGGTCTATGAAAGATGAGGTGAATCATAGAATTGATGAGGGAAAAAGAGTGAGTGGTGCACTTAGGAGTCTGTGGAGACAAAGAACTTTGTCCTTGGAGGCAAAGAGGGGAATGTATGAGAGTATAGTTTTACCAACGCTCTTATATGGGTGTGAAGCGTGGGTGATGAATGTTGCAGCGAGGAGAAGGCTGGAGGCAGTGGAGATGTCATGTCTGAGGGCAATGTGTGGTGTGAATATAATGCAGAGAATTCGTAGTTTGGAAGTTAGGAGGAGGTGCGGGATTACCAAAACTGTTGTCCAGAGGGCTGAGGAAGGGTTGTTGAGGTGGTTCGGACATGTAGAGAGAATGGAGCGAAACAGAATGACTTCAAGAGTGTATCAGTCTGTAGTGGAAGGAAGGCGGGGTAGGGGTCGGCCTAGGAAGGGTTGGAGGGAGGGGGTAAAGGAGGTTTTGTGTGCGAGGGGCTTGGACTTCCAGCAGGCATGCGTGAGCGTGTTTGATAGGAGTGAATGGAGACAAATGGTTTTTAATACTTGACGTGCTGTTGGAGTGTGAGCAAAGTAACATTTATGAAGGGATTCAGGGAAACCGGCAGGCCGGACTTGAGTCCTGGAGATGGGAAGTACAGTGCCTGCACTCTGAAGGAGGGGTGTTAATGTTGCAGTTTAAAAACTGTAGTGTAAAGCACCCTTCTGGCAAGACAGTGATGGAGTGAATGATGGTGAAAGTTTTTCTTTTTCGGGCCACCCTGCCTTGGTGGGAATCGGCCGGTGTGATAATAAAAAAATAAAATAAGTGCAACACAGCCTCTTAGTCTCTATTATATAGCAAAATTATATTACAAACGAAAACTTCAAAGCTAATTTCGCTGAATTATATGGCATTTAATATACGGATTCTGTGTTTATTCAGTGATTGTCTCATATTGAAAAATCGTTATTGTCATCGAAAATGCCTTTCAAAGTTAGCGGTGGTGAATGTGTACATTGTACAAGCCTCCCGGAGGTTTGTTTCTCTAGTTCATTATATTGTACACGTACAATAAATCATTGTTTCATTATTAATGAAATAAAACATTTTTTCACGCAGGTTAAATTTTTGTATGAAGCGTGTAAATTAATTTTGTTGTGTAAAGTTTGTGGGCAGCATGAAGTATGTTGAGTGTGTGAAGGATAGTTGTAGCCGGATAGTGGTTGTAATAGTGATGACCAGTGTTGTTGAGTGTGTGATGGATAGTTGTAGCCGGATAGTGGTTGTAATAGTGGTGACCAGTGTTGTTGAGTGTGTGAAGGATAGTTGTAGCCGGATAGTGGTTGTAATAGTGATGACCAGTGTTGTTGAGTGTGTGATGGATATGTCAGCATAGTTGCTGATCCCTGTATTCCCAGTATTATATAGCATAGCATATTAGTATCATCCCTGTGCTTTAGACACGAGATCACTCGTAGGCCTGTGGCTTTGTGTGACGTCACGGGATACAGATGTGTGGGCTCATGCCCCTGTCCCGGCCTCACTCGGCGGCAGACGATCCAGGCGTAGACAGGCAAGGCAGCTGGGGCTCCATCCCTCATCTCAGTCTGACAATATATTTACCATCCTACAAGTGTGTCTATTTTCAACCTACGATATCTCCATTTAAGAACCCTTTACGATAGATAGTTGTAGCCGGATAGTGGTTGTAATAGTGGTGACCAGTGTTGTTGAGTGTGTGAAGGATAGTTGTAGCCGGATAGTGGTTGTAATAGTGGTGACCAGTGTTGTTGAGTGTGTGACGGATAGTGGTTGTAATAGTGGTGACCAGTGTTGTTGAGTGTGTGAAGTATAGTTGTAGCTAGACGGTGGTTGTAATAGTGGTGATTGGTGTTGTTGAGCGTGTGAAGGATTGTTGTAGCCGGATAGTGGTTGTAATAGTGGTGACCAGTGTTGTTGAGTGTGTGATGGATAGTTGTAGCTGGACGGTGGTTGTAATAGTGATGACCAGTGTTGTTGAGTGTGTGATGGATAGTTGTAGCTGGACGGTGGTTGTAATAGTGATGACCAGTGTTGAGTGTGTGATGGATAGTTGTAGCCGGATAGTGGTTGTAATAGTGGTGACCAGTGTTGTTGAGTGTGTGATGGATAGTTGTAGCCGGATAGTGGTTGTAATAGTGGTGACCAGTGTTGTTGAGTGTGTGATGGATAGTTGTAGCTGGACGGTGGTTGTAATAGTGATGACCAGTGTTGTTGAGTGTGTGATGGATAGTTGTAGCTGGACGGTGGTTGTAATAGTGATGACCAGTGTTGTTGAGTGTGTGATGGATAGTTGTAGCTGGACGGTGGTTGTAATAGTGATGACCAGTGTTGTTGAGTGTGTGATGGATAGTTGTAGCTGGATAGTGGTTGTAATAGTGGTGACCAGTGTTGTTGAGTGTGTGAAGGATAGTTGTAGCCGGATAGTGGTTGTAATAGTGGTGACCAGTGTTGTTGAGTGTGTGATGGATAGTTGTAGCCGGTGGTTGTAATAGTGGATAGTGTGTGATGATAATAGTAGTGATGACCAGTGTTGTTGAGTGTGTGAAGTTGATAGTTGTAGCTGGATAGTGGTTGTAATAGTGGTGACCAGTGTTGTTGAGTGTGTGAAGGATAGTTGTAGCCGGATAGTGGTTGTAATAGTGGTGACCAGTGTTGTTGAGTGTGTGATGGATAGTTGTAGCCGGATAGTGGTTGTAATAGTGGTGACCAGTGTTGTTGAGTGTGTGAAGGATAGTTGTAGCCGGATAGTGGTTATAATAGTGGTGACCAGTGTTGTTGAGTGTGTGAAGGATAGTTGTAGCCGGATAGTGGTTGTAATAGTGGTGACCAGTGTTGTTGAGTGTGTGATGGATAGTTGTAGCCGGATAGTGGTTGTAATAGTGGTGACCAGTGTTGTTGAGTGTGTGATGGATAGTTGTAGCCGGATAGTGGTTGTAATAGTGGTGACCAGTGTTGAGTGTGTGATGGATAGTTGTAGCCGGATAGTGGTTGTAATAGTGGTGACCAGTGTTGTTGAGTGTGTGATGGATAGTTGTAGCCGGATAGTGGTTGTAATAGTGGTGACCAGTGTTGAGTGTGTGACGGATAGTTGTAGCTGGATAGTGGTTGTAATAGTGGTGACCAGTGTTGTTGAGTGTGTGATGGATAGTTGTAGCTAGACGGTGGTTGTAATAGTGGTGATTGGTGTTGTTGAGCGTGTGAAGGATTGTTGTAGCCGGATAGTGGTTGTAATAGTGGTGACCAGTGTTGTTGAGTGTGTGATGGATAGTTGTAGCTGGACGGTGGTTGTAATAGTGATGACCAGTGTTGTTGAGTGTGTGATGGATAGTTGTAGCTGGATAGTGGTTGTAATAGTGGTGACCAGTGTTGTTGACTGTGTGATGGATAGTTGTAGCCGGATAGTGGTTGTAATAGTGGTGACCAGTGTTGAGTGTGTGATGGATAGTTGTAGCCGGATAGTGGTTGTAATAGTGGTGACCAGTGTTGTTGAGTGTGTGATGGATAGTTGTAACTGGGCGGTGGTTGTAATAGTGATGACCAGTGTTGTTGAGTGTGTGATGGATAGTTGTAGCTGGACGGTGGTTGTAATAGTGATGACCAGTGTTGTTGAGTGTGTGATGGATAGTTGTAGCTGGACGGTGGTTGTAATAGTGATGACCAGTGTTGTTGAGTGTGTGATGGATAGTTGTAGCTGGATAGTGGTTGTAATAGTGGCGACCAGTGTTGTTGAGTGTGTGATGGATAGTTGTAGCCGGATAGTGGTTGTAATAGTGGTGACCAGTGTTGTTGTGTGATGGATAGTTGTAGCCGGATAGTGGTTGTAATAGTGGTGACCAGTGTTGTTGAGTGTGTGATGGATAGTTGTAGCTGGACGGTGGTTGTAATAGTGGTGACCAGTGTTGAGTGTGAAGGATAGTTGTAGCCGGATAGTGGTTGTAATAGTGGTGATTGGTGTTGTTGAGTGTGTGAAGGATTGTTGTAGCCTGATGCTGGTTGTAATAATGGTGACCAGTGTTGTTGAGTGTGTGAAGGATAGTTGTAGCTGGACGGTGGTTGTAATAGTGGTGACCAGTGTTGAGTGTGTGAAGGATAGTTGTAGCTGGACGGTGGTTGTAATAGTGATCACCAGTGTTGAGTGTGTGAAGGATAGTTGTAGCTGTACGGTGGTTGTAATAGTGATCACCAGTGTTGAGTGTGTGAAGGATAGTTGTAGCTGGACGGTGGTTGTAATAGTGGTCACGAGTACCTTCCTCTTTCCTCAATCTCTTTAATGCCTCCCCAAATGTCGCGCTTATTTCCCTCCACCACTGTCTATCATCTTTCTTACATCCAGCAGTGTCTTCCATCGTTCTTACATCCACCAGTGTCTTCCATCTTTCTTAAATCCACCAGTGTCTTCCATCTTTCTTACATCCAGCAGTGTCTTCCATCTTTCTTACCTCCACCGGTGTCTTCCATCTTTCTTACATCCACCAGTGTCTTCCATCTTTCTTACATCCACCAGTGTCTTCCATCTTTCTTACATCCACCAGTGTCTTCCATCTGTTTTACATCCACCAGTGTCTTCCATCTGTTTTACATCCACCAGTGTCTTCCATCTGTTTTACATCCACCAGTGTCTTCCATCTTTCTTACCTCCACCGGTGTATTCCATCTTTCTTACATCCAGCAGTGTCTTCCATCTTTCTTACCTCTATCGGCGTCTTCCATCTTTCTTACCTCCACCGGCGTCTTCCATCTTTCTTACTTCCACCGGTGTTTTCCATCTTTCTTACCTCCACCAGTGTCTTCCATCTTTTTTACCTCCATCAGTGTCTTCCATCTTTCTTACCTCCACCAGTGTCTTCCATCTTTCTTACCTCCACCAGTGTCTTCCATCTTTCTTACCTCCACCAGTGTCTTCCATCTTTCGTACCTCCACCAGTGTTTTCCATCTTTCTTACCTCCACCGGTGTCTTCCATCTTTCTTACCTCCACCGGTGTCTTCCATCTTTCTTACCTCCACCAGTTTCTTCCATCTTTCTTACCTCCACCAGTGTCTTCCATCTTTCTTACCTCCACCAGTGTCTTCCATCTTTCTTACCTCCACCGGTGTCTTCTTTCTTACCTCCACCGGTGTCTTCCATCTTTCTTACCTCCACCAGTGTCTTCCATCTTTCTTACCTCCACCAGTGTCTTCCATCTTTCTTACCTCCACCGGTGTCTTCCATCTTTCTTACCTCCACCAGTTTCTTCCATCTTTCTTACCTCCACCAGTGTCTTCCATCTTTCTTACCTCCACCGGTGTCTTCCATCTTTCTTACCTCCACCGGTGTCTTACGATTCTCTGCTTTAATTTGCTCTTGCAACTCTGGGGATAGGAAAGTCTCGCTCCATTACTGCCTCGTTATTGTTCCCTCCTAGTTTATCTTACCTCCCTCTCTTCTACCTCACCTCCCTCTCTTCTACCTTACCTCCCTCTCTTCTACCTCACCTCCATCTCTTCTACCTCACCTCCCTCCCTTCTACCTCACCTCCCTCCCTTCTACCTCACCTCCCTCCCTTCTACCTCACCTCCCTCCCTTCTGCATCACCTCCCTCCCTTCTACCTCGCCTCCCTCCCTTCTACCTCACCTCCCTCCCTTCTACCTCACCTCCCTCCCTTCTACCTCACCTCCCTCCCTTCTACCTCACCTCCCTCCCTTCTACCTCACCTCCCTCCCTTCTGCCTCACCTCCCTCCCTTCTGCCTCACCTCCCTCCCTTCTACCTCACCTCCCTCTCTTCTACCTCACTTCCCTCTCTTCTACCTCACTTCCCTCTCTTCTACCGTACCTCCCTCTCTTCTACCGTACCTCCCTCTCTTCTACCGTACCTCCCTCTCTTCTACCGTACCTCCCTCTCTTCTACCGTACCTCCCTCTCTTCTACCGTACCTCCCTCTCTTCTACCTCACATCCCTCTCTTCTACCTCACATCCCTCTCTTCTACCTCACTTCCCTCTCTTCTACCTCACTTCCCTCTCTTCTGCCTCACTTCCCTCTCTTCTGCCTCACCTCCCTCTCTGCTACCTCACCTCCCTCTCTTCTACCTCACCTCCCTCTCTTCCAGCTCACCTCCCTCTCTTCTGCCTCACCTTCCTCTCTTCTGCCTCACCTTCCTATCTTCTGCCTCACCTCCCTTTCTTCTGCCTCACCGTCCTCTCTTCTGCCTCACCGTCCTCTCTTCTGCCTCACCTTCCTCTCTTCTGCCTCACCTTCCTTTCTTCTGCCTCACCTCCCTCTCTTCTACCTCACTTCCCTCTCTTCTACCTCACCTCCCTCTCTTCTACCTCACTTCCCTCTCTTCTACCTCACGTTTCTTCTGCCTCACCTCCCTTTCTTCTGCCTCACCTTCCTCTCTTCTGCCTCACCGTCCTCTCTTCTGCCTCACCTTCCTCTCTTCTGCCTCACCTTCCTTTCTTCTGCCTCACCTCCCTCTCTTCTACCTCACTTCCCTCTCTTCTGCCTCACCTCCCTCTCTTCTGCCTCACCTCCCTCTTTTCTACCTTACCTCCCTCTATTCTACCTTACCTCCCTCTATTCTATCTTATCTCCCTCTCTTCTGCTTCACCTCTCTTCTACCTCACCTCCCTCTATTCTACATTATCTCCCTCTCTTCTGCTTCACCTCTCTTCTACCTCACCTCCCTTCTCTTCTATCTTACCTCCCTCTCGTCTACCTTACCTCCCTCTCTTCTACCTTACCCCCCTGTCTTCTACCTTACCCCCCTCTCTTCTACCTTACCTCCCTCTCTTCTACCTTACCTCCCTCTCTTCTACCTTACCTCCCTCTCTTCTACCTTACCTCCCTCTCTTCTACCTTACCTCCCTCTCTTGTACCTTACCCCCTCTCTTCTACCTTACCCCCCTCTCTTCTACCTTACCTCCCTCTCTTCTACCTTACCCCCCTCTCTTCTACCTTACCCCCCTCTCTTCTACCTTACCTCCCTCTCTTCTACCTTACCTCCCTCTCTTCTACCTTACCTCCCTCTCTTCTACCTTACCTCCCTCTCTTCTACCTTACCTCCCTCTCTTCTACCTCGCCTCCCTCTCTTCTACCTTACCCCCCTCTCTTCTACCTTACCTCCCTCTCTTCTACCTTACCTCCCTCTCTTCTACCTTACCTCCCTCTCTTCTACCTTACCTCCCTCTCTTCTACCTTACCCCCCTCTCTTCTACCTTACCCCCCTCTCTTCTACCTTACCCCCCTCTCTTCTACCTTACCCCCCTCTCTTCTACCCCCCCTCTCTTCTACCTTACCTCCCTCTCTTCTACCTTACCTCCCTCTCTTCTACCTTACCTCCCTCTCTTCTACCTTA
This sequence comes from Cherax quadricarinatus, assembly GCF_038502225.1. Classification (NCBI taxonomy): domain Eukaryota; kingdom Metazoa; phylum Arthropoda; class Malacostraca; order Decapoda; family Parastacidae; genus Cherax; species Cherax quadricarinatus. Next base: position 34,984,911 of record NC_091305.1, read on the forward strand.
CCTCCCTCTCTTCTACCTTACCTCCCTCTCTTCTACCTTACCTCCCTCTCTTCTACCTTACCCCCCTCTCTTCTACCTTACCTCCCTCTCTTCTACCTTACCTCCCTCTCTTCTACCTCGCCTCCCTCTCTTCTCCCTCTCTTGTAGTGTCACCCGAGTGTTCAGGTCATCAGTCCCATTACAGTGTTACTACTCTACTGCACCTGTGCCACTCTCCTTCCCTCCTTTACTGTTCATTCTTTACCACCCTCTCTCCTTTATTCCTTTGCCATCCTCCTCCTCTTCCTCCTTTATCACTCTTCCTCTTTTGGTTGAGAATGACATGTGCATTAGTTAGGTTTCTTTAGTCGAATACAGACATGACTGAATATGGAGACAGAAGCAGATAGAGAGGTGATCAGTCACTCAGCGTGGAAGAAACAGTTTAGAAGGATCAGTCACTCAGTATTGAAGAAAGTGTTTAGAAGGGTCAGTCACTCAGTATTGAAGAAAGTGTTTAGAAGGGTCAGTCACTCAGTATTGAAGAAGGTGTTTAGAAGGGTCAGTCACTCAGTATTGAAGAAGGTGTTTAGAAGGGTCAGTCACTCAGTATTGAAGAAGGTGTTTAGAAGGGTCAGTCACTCAGTATTGAAGAAGGTGTTTAGAAGGGTCAGTCACTCAGCCTTGAAGAAGTGGTGTGCAAGTGGTCAGTCTGGAGAAGAGGCGCAGCAATGTGCTACGTCTACCCAGTACAAGGGCTACATTGTGGGAACCAAAGTTAGTTTTATTTTGTTGTCTTGTTAATTTACACACGATAGATTTCTTACATTCGAGAGTTTTTGTAATATTTAAGCTTTGCATGATGCCATACATTATTGTTGACTACCTGGTTAGCCAGGCTATTTCTGTTACTTGCCCGTAGTCTTGCCTCGATACCACAACCTGATTGATCAGCCACTTTCTGTAGGTATTGATTTATTCTCCTTTTGTCATCTTCTAACATTGTTCCGACAGTATTTCTTACATGTGCTGACAGCAGGTTTAATAGATGTGAATCACCGAAGTTGACGGTATTTTCGAATTTTATTTATGGCGCTCCTGCTTTTCCTCAGGTTAATTCTACATTTCCTCCCATGTCTCACCTTACTAAGTTGTTATGGTAGAGAGTATATTAGGGCCTCGTTCTCAAGTATTTTGCATATATATTGTCAAGTATGTCATCTGACTGCCTGAGAGTACAATCTAAGTGTTTTGAGGTGTGTCCTGTAGTGTAGATGTTTATTGAATATGCGGCCAATAAAGAATCTCTAGATTTTCTAGCTCTGACATCTCTCATGCTTTGAATGTTGAGTATACAACAACATTCTGGACGTTGCTTTGAATGTTGAGTATACAACAACATTCTGGACGTTGCTTTGAATGTTGAGTATACAACAACATTCTGGACGTTGCTTTGAATGTTGAGTATACAACAACATTCTGGACGTATGAAAATAAGTGATATGAATGGTTCCATTATTGCACTATGTGTGCGCTTAATTTGGTTCTCTAAACAACACATCTCCCACCTGTTTTTCTTAAGTCTTTACATGTTTCCTTTCTAATATTCGATGGCATATTTGCATTTTTTCCTTTTCTGCTTTTTCAGTCTTTAAATAGTTAGAATTTGTCAGCATATAACATCATGTTATTTTACTTTGTCCACTGGAAGACTTTTTTGATATCAGTTTACATTTTTTTCTGTCTTTTAACAAGACTAAGAATAAACGAAGCTGTGGCGAGTGTTATTATGTATGTGTGTTGTTATTGATGAGCAGCGGCGGCGCCTGAACTCGGCCTTCAAGCACTAAACTATTTTCTTCCTCAGTCTTCTCTTTCTTTTGTTTGCTATCAGTCATTCATATTATTGTTAGAAAATGTGAATTTCAATTTCCCTCCTTTTTCTGTCATGTATATTATAATTTTATGCATTATAACTTCTTGATCACATTTATCAAACGTATTTGCAAAATTTGTGTAGCTACAAAATATATGAATATTAAGTTTGAAGTGAGTGTCGTATTAAATGACTCATGTTAAGCGATAAACCCACGTGAGTCATTCAGCGCAAGAAGTGGTGGAGGCTTGATCCTCCGTCTGTTGAGCGCCATAGAGACGCTATTTGTACTGGTGTAATAGGTGTGACAAGCAGCTTCTGCCCTTTCTTGTCCTGGGGTTTTCACTTCCTATAGTATCTGGGTTCTTCACTTCCTGGATTATCTGGGTTCTTCACTTCCTGGATTATCTGGGTTGTTTACTTCCTGTATTATCTGGGTTCTTCACTTCCTGGATTATCTGGGTTGTTTACTTCCTGTATTATCTGGGTTGTTTACTTCCTGTATTATCTGGGTTGTTTACTTCCTGTATTATCTGGGTTCTTCACTTTCTGGATTATTTGGGTTGTTTACTTCCTGTATTATCTGGGTTGTTTACTTCCTGTATTATCTGGGTTGTTTACTTCCTGTATTATCTGGGTTGTTTACTTCCTGTATTATCTGGGTTGTTTACTTCCTGTATTATCTGGGTTCTTCACTTCCTGGATTATCTGGGTTGTTTACTTCCTGTATTATCTGGGTTCTTCACTTCCTGGATTATCTGGGTTGTTTACTTCCTGTATTATCTGGGTTGTTTACTTCCTGTATTATCTGGGTTCTTCACTTCCTGGATTATCTAGGTTGTTCACGTCTTTAATCATAATAAAACCGATAATTTGCAGTCTTGTTATCCTCTCAGGTGTTGGGTCAGTGCTGCTGGTAACACTGAACGTCCTTACTAGTAGTATTGTGTCTCCTAGGTACACTGAACGTCCTTACTAGTAGTATTGTGTCTCCTAGGTACACTGAACGTTTTTACTAGAAGTATTGTGTCTCCTAGGTACACTGAACGTCCTTACTAGTAGTATTGTGTCTCCTAGGTACAGTGAACGTCCTTACTAGTAGTATTGTGTCTCCTAGGTACACTGAGCGTCCTTACTAGTAGTATTGTGTCTCCTAGGTACACTGAACGTTTTTACTAGAAGTATTGTGTCTCCTAGGTACACTGAACGTCCTTACTAGTAGTGTCTCCTAGGTACAACGAACGTCATTTTTAGTACAATAGATTTAAAAACTAATGTAAAGGACTTAGGAGTAATAATGTAAGAGGATCTTGCTTTCAAGGACCACAACAATGTCATTATATAACACAGCTGCGAGGAAAATGACAACCTTCAAAATAAATGATGCCCAGTCAGTGATGATCCTCTTTATGTCACTTGCTGTGTCTAGGCTGGAATACCGTGCTAGAAGAAACTGCACATCTGGAGGATGTACAAAGGACCTTCATGCACATTAAGTTCGGTAAAGCACCTCAATTACTGAACGTTTGAAGGCCCTTGACGTGTACTCCTTGGAGCGCAGGCGAGAAAGGTGTCATAATTAACTTCTGCAATATCCTAGAGATACTTGTCCTAAATCTGCACACACAAATCACTCCCTATGAAAAAAGACTCGGCAGACGGTGCAACATAATCAAAATGGAAAGCAAGGGTGCCGTGAGTACACCGAGAGAAAACACAGTAAGTGTCAGGTGTTCAAGGCTGTTCATTAGCTTATCACATATAAAGGGAATTACCAATAGGTCTTTGTCTATCTTCAAGAGGGAACTGAACATACACCTAAAGTCAGTGTTTCTACTCCCATATAGAGCTTTCCTGATTAATCAGTCGGTAACAGCCTGGTTGATCAGGCTCTGATCCATTGTGAAGTCTGGTCATGGACCGAGCCGCGGGGGCGTTGACCCCCGGAACTTTCTCGAGGTAGATAGGTACACTGAGCGTCCTTGCTAGTATTGTTTTTCCTAAGTACATTGAGCGTCCTTGTTAGTATTGTTTCTCCTTGGTTTACTGAGCGTCCCTGCTAGTAGTATTGTTTCTCCTTGGTTTACTGAGCGTCCCTGCTGCTAGTATTGTTTCTCGTTGGTATACTGAGCGTCCCTGCTAGTAGTATTGTTTCTCGTTGGTATACTGAGCGTCCCTGCTAGTAGTATTGTTTCTCGTTGGTATACTGAGCGTCCTTGCTAGTAGTATTGTTTCTCGTTGGTATACTGAGCGTTCCTGCTATTAGTATTGTTTCTCGTTGGTATACTGAGCGTTCCTGCTAGTAGTATTGTTTCTCCTTGGTATACTGAGCGTCCCTGCTAGTAGTATTGTTTCTCCTTGGTATACTGAGCGTCCCTGCTAGTAGTATTGTTTCTCCTTGGTATACTGAGCGTCCCTGCCAGTAGTATTTTGCGTTTTTAAGTGGAATTCAAAGAACACACTTGACCTTACTTTCACAGATAATGAGTACCTGGTAAGAAACGTAACAATATAAAAAATAACTAATTCAGATCACAATCTAATCGAAGTCCAGACTTACATGCACAGGAGTCCTGACCAGCAAAATGCATACAGCTACGAGGGTCCCTTTACCAAATTCAACATCAACAACAAGAACATTAACTGTGATCAGGTAAACCACGTCCTAAATGAAACATGTTGGGAAGACATCTCAAATAACATGAGCCCTAACCAGTTCCTTGAATTGATCAGCTAAAGTATGTTCAAGGCATATTCCCCTAAGAAAGAAGAAGAGAAGTAAACTGGAAAGAGAGAGAGACGCTCCCTCTACAGGAGAAGGTGAAGAATCACTGAGCTCCTCAAGAATGCTAGATTATCTGAAATACGGAAGGAAGCGCTAACCAGGGAAGTGGAAAATGTTGAGCTTAAGTTAAAGGACTCATACAGAATCCAGGAGAGACAGGAGCTAAAAGCGATTAGTGAAATTGAAAGAAATTCGAAATATTTCTTTTCATATACCAAAACAAGGCAAAAAGCCACATCTAGTATCCGGTCCTTGCTCATAGAAGATGGAACTTACACAGATGACAACAAAGAAATGAGCGAGATACTGAAATCTTAATACGACTGTGTTTAGCGAGCCACTAATCAGTCTAAAGATCGCCAATCCAAATAATTTTTTTCACGATTGAGCCTCAAAACACTGTCAGTGTATGCCAAATTTCTGACATAACCCTAATTGTACTAGACTTTGAGAAAGCCATTGACAACATGCCCATGTACTCAGCCCCAGGCCCAGACTCGTGGAACTCCCCGTTCTTGGGCCCGAAGTATGCTCTGGAGGAGGAGCATAAACACAGGTGAACTTCCACAGTCACTAATGAAAACGGATATAACCCCACTCAATAAAGATGGCAGCAAAGCAATAGCTAAGAACTGTAGACCAATAGCTCCAACATCCCATATGATAAAATCTTTGAAAGAGTTCTAAGAAGCAGGACTGAAAACCACTTGGATTCCCAACAGTTGCATAATCCAGGGCATCATGGGTTCAAAGTAGGTCGCTCCTGCCTCTTGCAACGACTGGACCACTATGATATAATCTTGGATGCACTGGATGACAAACAGAATGCAGATGTAGTATACACAGATTTTGCAAAAGCCTTTGACAAGTGCGATCATGGTGTAATAGCGCACAAAATGCGTGCTAAAGGGATAACTGGCAAAATGGGAAGATGGATCTTCAACTTTTTAACCAGTGGAACACAAAGAGTAGTGGTAAACAGAGTTAAATGGGAAGCTGCCATAGTAGAGAACTCTGTTCCACAAGGCACAATACTCTCCCCTATCCTGTTCCTCATATTCGTATCAGACATAGACAAAGATATAAACCATAGCACCGTATCATCCTTTGCAGACGATACTAGGATCATCATTAGAGTGTCATCTATTGAGGACACGGTAAATCTCCAAGAAGATATAAACCAAGTTTTCCAATGGGCAACAGAGAACAATATGATGTTCAGTGAAGACGAATTCCATCTACTCCGTTATGGAAACTGGTGGAAATAATACCTAAACCTGAGTATACTACAAACTCTAATCACATAATAGAGCGGAAAAATAATGTGAAGGACCTGGGAATGGTAATGTCTGAGGATCTCACCTTCAAAGATCACAACAATGCCACTATCACATCTACGAGAAAAATGATAGGATGGCTAATGAGAACATTCAAAATAGGAGATGCTAAGCCAATGATGATCCCTTTTAAATCGCTTGTTCTTTGTAGGCTGGAATACTGATGTACATTACTATCTCCGTTCAAGGCAGGTGAAATCGGAGATCTAGAGAATGTACAGAGAGCCTTTACCGCACATATAAGTTCTGTCAAACTCCTTAACTATTGGGAATGCTTGGAAGCACTTCACTTGTACTCACTGGAGCGCAGTGAAGGACTGGTCGCTAATCTGCACACGGAAATCACTCCCTACGAAAGCAAAAGACTTGGCAGGCGGTGCAACATATTCCTAATGAAAAGTAGGGGCGCCATTAGTACACTAAGTGTCCGGGGCGCAAGACTGTTCAGCAGCCTCCCACCATGCATAAGAGGAAGTACCAATAGGCCCCTGGCTGCCTTCAAGAGGGAACTGGACAGATACCTAAAGTCAGTGCTGGATCAGCCGGGCTGTGGTTCGTATGCTGGACTACGTGCGGCCAGCAGTAACAACCTAGTTGATCTTGCCCTGATCCACCGGGAGGCCTGGTCGTAGACCGGGTCGCGGGGGCGTTGATTCCTGGAATACCCGCCAGGTAGACTCCAGGTAGGCAGGTCTCTGCGGTCTGGATCATCTGATAGTCTTATTTCGCTATTAAACTATCTTTTTGTTTTCTACTTTTCTACCACGTGTTATTCTAATGTTGGACTATGAAACGTGGATTAACATTCTTTCAGAATATATTTCATTTGTTTGTGGTTTACCGTAAATGTACTTCCTCTGAACGAGGTCGTGAGGGTAGTACCAAAGATGCCACGTGAGCTACGCCAGAACTACAGTTAAATTCGGAGACAGAGAATTGGACCAACGAAGGAGGAGACAGTAATTATTCTAACCATACTTAATGGTTGTTTCATGATCAACACCCCCGCGGCCTTTTCTCAAAATGGACCCAATAAATTATATAGGTATGCTAACTATAGGAAACGTAAAAATAAAAGTTTATACTGAATATAAGAAGCGTGTGTGAGATTCAGGTGCCATCCTACATGCTCACGAGACACGGCGCTAGCAATGTTGTCAGTGTGGAGAAAATTGAAGAAGCTTATCTTTCACAGAGACATGACAGCACGGTAGTAGGAAGGTGTGTGAGACAGACGTAGTGGTGAAAGTCGCCACTCATTCATGGTCCCAGAGATCGTCATGGGATACCACCGTCACCATGTGACATATAGTGCTGCAGTGTGTTGTGCAGCATACCTTATGCTGTTACAGTGTGTGTTGTTCAACATGCAGTGTGTGTTGTACTGAATGCCGTATGTGTTGAGCAGCATGCAATGTTTGTGCTGAATGCAGTGTGTTGTGCAGCATACAGTGTGCTGTTACAGTGTGTTGTGCAGCATACAGTGTACTGTTACAGTGTGTTGTGCAGCATATAATGTGTGTTGTACTGAATGCAGTGTGGCGTTACATTGTGTGTTGTGCAGCATGCAGTGTGTTGTGCAGCATGCACTGTGTGCTGTGTAGCATGTAGTGTGTGTTGAACTGAATGCAGTGTGGTGTTACATTGTGTGTTGTGCAGCATGCAGTGTGTTGCATACAGTGTGTTGTGCAGCATACAGTGTTGCAGGCATTGTGTTGTGCACCATGCAGTGTGTGTGTTCCACGCAGTGTAGTGCTACAGTGCTGTGCAGCATGTAATGTGTGTTGTGCAGCATGCAATGTGTGTTGTGCAGCATGCAGTGTGCTGTTACAGTGTGTTGTGCAGCATGCAGTGTTCAGCACACAGTGTGTGTTGTGCAGCATGCAGTGTGTGTTGTACTGAATGCAGTGTGGTGTTACATTGTGTGTTGTGCAGCATGCAGTGTGTATTGTACTACATGCAGTGTGTGTTGTGCAGCATGCAGTGTGTGGTGTGCAGCATGCAGTGTGTGTTGTACTACATGCAGTGTGTGTTGTGCAGCATGCAGTGTGTGGTGTGCAGCATGCAGTATGTGTTGTACTACATGCAGTGTGTGTTGTGCAGCATGCAGTGTGTGGTGTGCAGCATGCAGTGTGTGTTGTACTACATGCAGTGTGTGTTGTGCAGCATGCAGTGTGTGTTGTGCAGCATGCAGTGTGTGTTGTGCAGCATGCAGTGTGTGTTGTACTACATGCAGTGTGTGTTGTGCAACATGCAGTGTGTGTTGTACTACATGCAGTGTGTGTTGTGCAACATGCAGTGTGTGTTGTACTACATGCAGTGTGTGTTGTGCAACATGCAGTGTGTGTTGTGCAACATGCAGTGTGTGTTGTACTACATGCAGTGTGTGTTGTGCAACATGCAGTGTGTGTTGTACTACATGCAGTGTGTGTTGTACTACATGCAGTGTGTGTTGTGCAGCATGCAGTGTGTGTTGTACTACATGCAGTGTGTGTTGTACTACATGCAGTGTGTGTTGTGCAGCATGCAGTGTGTGGTGTGCAGCATGCAGTGTGTGTTGTACTACATGCAGTGTGTGTTATGCAGCATGCAGTGTGTGGTGTGCAGCATGCAGTATGTGTTGTACTACATGCGGTGTGTGTTGTGCAGCATGCAGTGTGTGTTGTACTGCATGCAGTGTGTGTTGTGCAGCATGCAGTGTGTTGTATTGAATACAGTGTGTTGTGCAGCATAGTGTGTGCTGTTATAGTGTGTTGTGCAGTATAGTGTGTGCTGTTACAGTGTGTTGTGCAGTATAGTGTGTGCTGTTACAGTGTGTATTGTTCAGCATATAGTGTGTGTTGTACTGAATGAAGTGTGGTGTTACATTGTGTGTTACGCAGCATGCAGTGCGTGTTTGCAGCATGCAGTGTGTTGCATGCAATGTGTGTTGTGCAGCTTATAGTATGTGTTGTGCTGAATACATTGTGGTGTTACGTTGTGTGTTGTGCAGCATGTAGTGTATGCTGTGCAGCATGCAGTGTGTTGTGCAGCATGGAGTGTGCTGTTACAGTGTGTTGTGATGCTTCCCAGTGTTGTGTTGCTACACGTGATGTGGTAGTACCCTGTGTGTTGTGGTGCTATATAAGTTATATGTTACACAGTGGGCGGGTCCTCGGCCCATGTCTTACCCACATTACGTCTTTCTGTACGTCTCCACCTTTGTCTGAGGCAACGGGAGGAGCGAGGCTTCCTGTGTTATTAATGACTTCAAAAGGAAGTTCGAGGCTTCTCTTGGTGTTACTGATGTCCTCCACAGGAGGATCAAGGCTTCTGGTGTTATTAGTGACCTCAACAGGAAGTTCGAGGCTTCTCCTGGTGTTGTAAGTGACCTGAGTACCAGACAGGAGTGACACAGCCAGCCAGGGAGGAGGAAATGAAGGAAGGAATTAGATAAACAAGAAAGTTAGAAATACAGGAAAGCAGGAGGTGCACGAAACAGGAGAAACAGGAAGGGAGGAAGGAGTTACACAAGACAGGAGAGAGGTAGGAAGGAATGTTACACAAATAACCCGCACAAAGGACACTGGATCTTTTGACAGCGTTCCCTTTCGGTTTTGTGCCTTTCTATTCTTCAAGGAAGGACGGTGGTACACAAGACAGGAAGGAAGGTGGTACACAAGACAGGAAGGGAGGTGGTACACAAAACAAGAAGGAAGGTGGTACACAAGACAGGAAGGAAGATGGTACACAAGACAGGAAGGTGGTACACAAGACAGGATTGAAGATGGTACACAAAACAAGAAGGAAGGTGGTACACAAGACAGGAAGGAAGATGGTACACAAGACAGGAAGGTGGTACACAAGACAGGATGGAAGATGGTACACAAGACAGGAAGGAAGGTGATACACAAGACAGGAAGGAAGGTGGTACACAAGACAGGAAGGAAGGTGGTACACAAGACAGGAAGGAAGGTGGTACACAAGACAGGAAGGAAGGTGGTACACAAGACAGGGAAGGAGACAGGAAGGAAAGTGGTACACAAGACAGGAAGGGAGGCAGGAAGGAAGTTGGTACACAAGACAGGAAGGGAGACAGGAATGAAGGTGGTATACAAGACAGGAAGGAAGGTGGTACACAAGACAGGAATGGAGGCAGGAAGGAAGGTGGTACACAAGACAGGAAGGAAGATGGTACACAAGACAGGAAGGAAGATGGTACACAAGACAGGAAGGAAGGTGGTACACAAGACAGGAAGGAAGATGGTACACAAGACAGGAAGGAAGATGGTACACAAGACAGGAAGGAAGATGGTACACAAGACAGGAAGGAAGGTGGTACACAAGACAGGAAGGAAGATGGTACACAAGACAGGAAGGAAGATGGTACACAAGACAGGAAGGAAGATGGTACACAAGACAGGATGGAAGATGGTACACAAGACAGGAAGGAAGGTGGTACACAAGACAGGAAGGAAGGTGGTACACAAGACAGGAAGGAAGGTGGTACACAAGACAGGAAGGAAGGTGGTACACAAGACAGGAAGGAAGGTGGTACACAAGACAGGAAGGAAGATGGTACACAAGACAGGATGGAAGATGGTACACAAGACAGGAAGGAAGGTGGTACACAAGACAGGAAGGAAGGTGGTACACAAGACAGGAAGGAAGGTGGTACACAAGACAGGAAGGAAGGTGGTACACAAGACAGGAAGGAAGATGGTACACAAGACAGGAAGGAAGGTGGTACACAAGACAGGATGGAAGATGGTACACAAGACAGGAAGGAAGATGGTACACAAGACAGGAAGGAAGATGGTACACAAGACAGGAAGGAAGGTGGTACACAAGACAGGAAGGAAGGTGGTACACAAGACAGGAAGGAAGGTGGTACACAAGACAGGAAGGAAGGTGGTACACAAGACAGGAAGGAAGATGGTACACAAGACAGGAAGGAAGGTGGTACACAAGACAGGATGGAAGATGGTACACAAGACAGGAAGGAAGGTGGTACACAAGACAGGATGGAAGATGGTACACAAGACAGGAAGGAAGGTGGTACACAAGACAGGAAGGAAGATGGTACACAAGACAGGATGGAAGATGGTACACAAGACAGGAAGGAAGGTGGTACACAAGACAGGAAGGAAGGTGGTACACAAGACAGGAAGGAAGGTGGTACACAAGACAGGAAGGAAGGTGGTACACAAGACAGGAAGGAAGGTGGTACACAAGACAGGAAGGAAGGTGGTACACAAGACAGGATGGAAGATGGTACACAAGACAGGAAGGAAGGTGGTACACAAGACAGGAAGGAAGGTGGTACACAAGACAGGATGGAAGATGGTACACAAGACAGGAAGGAAGGTGGTACACAAGACAGGATGGAAGATGGTACACAAGACAGGATGGAAGATGGTACACAAGACAGGAAGGAAGATGGTACACAAGACAGGAAGGAAGGTGGTACACAAGACAGGAAGGGAGACAGGAAGGAAGGTGGTACACAAGACAGGAAGGGAGACAGGAAGGAAGGTGGTACACAAGACAGGAAGGGAGACAGGAAGGAAGGTGGTACACAAGACAGGAAGGGAGACAGGAAGGAAGGTGGTACACAAGACAGGAAGGAAGGTGGTACACAAGACAGGAAGGGAGACAGGAAGGAAGGTGGTACACAAGACAGGAAGGGAGGCAGGAAGGAAGGTGGTACACAAGACAGGAAGGAAGGTGGTACACAAGACAGGAAGGAAGATGGTACACAAGACAGGAAGGAAGGTGGTACACAAGACAGGAAGGAAGGTGGTACACAAGACAGGATGGAAGATGGTACACAAGACAGGAAGGAAGGTGGTACACAAGACAGGAAGGAAGGTGGTACACAAGACAGGATGGAAGATGGTACACAAGACAGGAAGGAAGATGGTACACAAGACAGGAAGGAAGGTGGTACACAAGACAGGAAGGGAGACAGGAAGGAAGGTGGTACACAAGACAGGAAGGGAGGCAGGAAGGAAGGTTGTACACAAGACAGGAAGGAAGATGGTACACAAGACAGGAAGGAAGATGGTGCACAAGACAGGAAGGAAGGTGGTACACAAGACAGGATGGAAGATGGTACACAAGACAGGAAGGAAGATGGTACACAAGACAGGAAGGAAGGTGGTACACAAGACAGGAAGGAAGGTGGTACACAAGACAGGAAGGAAGATGGTACACAAGACAGGAAGGAAGATGGTACACAAGACAGGAAGGAAGGTGGTACACAAGACAGGATGGAAGATGGTACACAAGACAGGAAGGAAGGTGGTACACAAGACAGGAAGGAAGGTGGTACACAAGACAGGATGGAAGATGGTACACAAGACAGGAAGGAAGATGGTACACAAGACAGGAAGGAAGGTGGTACACAAGACAGGATGGAAGATGGTACACAAGACAGGAAGGAAGATGGTACACAAGACAGGAAGGAAGGTGGTACACAAGACAGGATGGAAGATGGTACACAAGACAGGAAGGAAGGTGGTACACAAGACAGGAAGGAAGGTGGTACACAAGACAGGAAGGAAGGTGGTACACAAGACAGGATGGAAGATGGTACACAAGACAGGAAGGAAGATGGTACACAAGACAGGAAGGAAGATGGTACACAAGACAGGAAGGAAGGTGGTACACAAGACAGGATGGAAGATGGTACACAAGACAGGAAGGAAGATGGTACACAAGACAGGAAGGAAGGTGGTACACAAGACAGGAAGGGAGACAGGAAGGAAGGTTGTACACAAGACAGGAAGGGAGGCAGGAAGGAAGGTTGTACACAAGACAGGAAGGAAGATGGTACACAAGACAGGAAGGAAGATGGTACACAAGACAGGAAGGAAGATGGTACACAAGACAGGAAGGAAGGTGGTACACAAGACAGGATGGAAGATGGTACACAAGACAGGAAGGAAGGTGGTACACAAGACAGGAAGGAAGGTGGTACACAAGACAGGATGGAAGATGGTACACAAGACAGGAAGGAAGATGGTACACAAGACAGGAAGGAAGGTGGTACACAAGACAGGAAGGAAGGTGGTACACAAGACAGGATGGAAGATGGTACACAAGACAGGATGGAAGATGGTACACAAGACAGGAAGGAAGGTGGTACACAAGACAGGATGGAAGATGGTACACAAGACAGGAAGGAAGGTGGTACACAAGACAGGAAGGAAGGTGGTACACAAGACAGGATGGAAGATGGTACACAAGACAGGAAGGAAGGTGGTACACAAGACAGGAAGGAAGATGGTACACAAGACAGGAAGGAAGGTGGTACACAAGACAGGAAGGAAGGTGGTACACAAGACAGGAAGGAAGATGGTACACAAGACAGGAAGGAAGGTGGTACACAAGACAGGATGGAAGATGGTACACAAGACAGGAAGGAAGGTGGTACACAAGACAGGATGGAAGATGGTACACAAGACAGGAAGGAAGATGGTACACAAGACAGGATGGAAGATGGTACACAAGACAGGAAGGAAGGTGGTACACAAGACAGGATGGAAGATGGTACACAAGACAGGAAGGAAGGTGGTACACAAGACAGGATGGAAGATGGTACACAAGACAGGAAGGAAGGTGGTACACAAGACAGGATGGAAGATGGTACACAAGACAGGAAGGAAGGTGGTACACAAGACAGGAAGGAAGGTGGTACACAAGACAGGATGGAAGATGGTACACAAGACAGGAAGGAAGATGGTACACAAGACAGGAAGGAAGGTGGTACACAAGACAGGAAGGAAGGTGGTACACAAGACAGGATGGAAGATGGTACACAAGACAGGATGGAAGATGGTACACAAGACAGGAAGGAAGGTGGTACACAAGACAGGAAGGAAGGTGGTACACAAGACAGGATGGAAGATGGTACACAAGACAGGAAGGAAGGTGGTACACAAGACAGGATGGAAGATGGTACACAAGACAGGATGGAAGATGGTACACAAGACAGGAAGGAAGGTGGTACACAAGACAGGATGGAAGATGGTACACAAGACAGGAAGGAAGGTGGTACACAAGACAGGATGGAAGATGGTACACAAGACAGGAAGGAAGGTGGTACACAAGACAGGAAGGAAGATGGTACACAAGACAGGAAGGAAGGTGGTACACAAGACAGGAAGGAAGGTGGTACACAAGACAGGAAGGAAGATGGTACACAAGACAGGAAGGAAGGTGGTACACAAGACAGGATGGAAGGTGGTACACAAGACAGGAAGGAAGGTGGTACACAAGACAGGAAGGAAGATGGTACACAAGACAGGAAGGAAGGTGGTACACAAGACAGGAAGGAAGATGGTACACAAGACAGGAAGGAAGGTGGTACACAAGACAGGGAGGAAGATGGTACACAAGACAGGAAGGAAGGTGGTACACAAGACAGGAAGGAAGATGGTACACAAGACAGGAAGGAAGGTGGTACACAAGACAGGATGGAAGATGGTACACAAGACAGGAAGGAAGGTGGTACACAAGACAGGAAGGAAGGTGGTACACAAGACAGGGAGGGAGGTGGTACACAAGACAGGAAGGGACGTAGGAAGCAAGGTGGTAAACAAGACAGGAAGGGAGGCAGGAAGGTGGTAAACAAAACAGGGAGAGAGGAAGGAAGGTGGTAAACAAGACAGGAAGAGAGGAAGAAAGTGGTAAACAAAACTGGACAAGAGGAAGGAAGGTTGCACACAAGGCATCATTAAAGAAACAAATCAAAATAACCTGTGAATAGCCAAGGGAATAACCAGTACATGGAAAAGTTTAGTAAATTTAACATTAACACTCAGAGAGTTAACTCCGAGAAAATGAAGAATTACCTGGGAAACTCTCCTCAAGATTCTTGACTAACACCAGTACATGTAAAATGTCTCGCCAACGCCAACAAAAACATCAACAGTGAGAGAGCAAATAAATAACTTTGCAGGAGGAAAAAAATGGGTTGCTGACCTACTTTAAAGATGTTAGCTAAATGGACACAGGTGTAACTAATGGACATTTTATTGTGGCAACATTTCGCTCTCCAGGAGCTTTGTCAAGCGAAACGTTGCCAATAAAACGTCACATTAGTTGCATCTGTGTACATTTACCTAACGTTTTGTTGGTAATTCTACCATTACTACTACTGCTACTTAAAAGACAAATACATCAGAGGAAAGAAAATATACACATAATAATTACCGTTATATAACCTAAGCTAAATCATTCCTGCCAGGCAGAAGAAACACTAAAGGAACAAAAAGCCAATCGGGAAATTGGAAAATAATCCTAAATATTTTTCACACATGAAAATCTAAATTAAAAGAAGCCCCTCTCAGTATGAGCCTTCTACTCAGAGGAGGTTCACACATCGATGACGGTGAAGGATGAGCTATATCCTGAAACATCAGTATGAATCAGCGTTCGGGAATACACTCGATGAGGTAACTCTTAATGTTTCGTTAATTCTCCCACTCTACATATTATAACTGATATCGATACAACCTTTTCATAGGAGAGAGGAGCTTTCGACGACGTTTCGGTCCGACTTGTACCATTTATAAAGTCACACTATAAGTGGTTCAAATTGAACCGAAATGTCGTGGTACGCTCCTCTCTCCTATGTGCGGGTTATTTGTGTATTGTTCCAGCCATGGTACTGTGCCTTTTTTTTTTGTTTGTTTTTTATACCAACATATACTACAGATGTCACAAATAAAGAAAGAAGGCAGCACGTAGCTTGATTTCTGGCATGCGATATTTATAGAGAAATGCAAAATATCCTTAAAGGCCTTAAAAAGTGCAGATAAAACTCTTCACAATGGAGGCAGCAGAGCGGTTACAGACCAGTGACACTGACGTCACACTATATAAAATTCTTTAACAGGGTCGGTGTTCAGCAACCCACTAAATGACAGCAAGGTAGAAAATGCAGAAATATTTTTCACTTCAGAAGAAGGCCGCACAGACCAACTAACTGACATTAGTACAAATCCCATAGATTTCGAAAAAGAAATGGAAAACATGCCCACTCACTCAGCACCTGGACCAGATTCATGGAATGCTCTGTTTATAAAGAAGTGCAAAGTACCAATAGCACGAGCCCTCAGTATTCTTTGGAGAAAGAGCTTAGATCTAGGTGAAATACCGGAGGCCTTAAAGAGTGCAGACATAGCTCCTTTACATAAGGGAGGTAGTAGAACACTAGCTAAAAACTACAGACCAGTAGGCCTAATTTCTCACATAAAAATATTCGAAAGTGTGATGAGACGGCAGGTTACAAATTTCATGGACCAGTACAACCAACATAACCCGAACCAGCATGGTTTTAGAGCAGGACGATCATGTCTGTCACAGCTGCTGAACCATTATGACAGAATTACGGAGGCGTTTAAAGACGACAAAAACGCAAATGTGATTTACACAAATTTTTCAAAGGCGTTTGGCAGATTTAGTTGTGACAGACAACTATTTAGTTGTGACAGACAGTGGGTGCAAGTGGGTGGTAGTGGGTCTGTTAAATGTAACAGACAGTGAGTACAGGTGGGTATGTATGTTGTATGGGACAGGTAGCAGGTGGGTGAGAGTTTGTGCAGGTCGATGATAGGGGCTATGTTATGTGAGAGACAGTGGGTGCAGGTGGGTGATACGGAGTATGTGACAGTAGGGTGCAGGTGGGTGATGGGGAGTGTTTTATGTGTGAGACAGTGGGTGCAGGTGGTGGTAGGAGTAGGTTATGTGAGAGTGAGTGCATGTGGGTGGCAGGGGGTGTGTTGTGTGAGTGAGTGTAGGTGGGTGGTATGGGGTTTGTGACAGTGGGTGCAGGTGGGTGGTAGGGGGTGTGTTGTGTGAGTGAGTGTAGGTGGGTGGTATGGGGTTGTGACAGTGGGTGCAGGTGGGTGGTAGGCGTTGGTTGTGACAGTGGGTGGAGCTTGGTGGTAGGGGTGTGTGTTATGTGATAGTGGGTGCAGGTGAGTGGTAGGGGTGTGTGTTATGTGACAGTGGGTGCAGGTGGGTGGTAGGGGTGTGTGTTATGTGACAGTGGGTGCAGGTGAGTGGTAGGGGTGTGTGTTATGTGACAGTGGGTGCAGGTGGGTGGTAGGGGTGTGTTATGTGACAGTGGGTGCAGGTGGGGGTAGTAGGGGTGTGTGTTATGTGACAGTGGGTGCAGGTGGGTGGTGGGGAGAATGGCTGCAACAAGATTTAAAAATTGTAGTTATATTGAGTCCACTTGACATCTTTGTGCTGCCTGGTATGGGAAATCTATAGTGCCTTCACCGACTCATGCTTCCTCTCTCCTCTCTTCTATTCCTCCATCCCTCCTCTTCTCTACATCTCTTCTGTCCTCCCTCTGTTCTTCCATCCCTCCCTCTCCTTTCGTTCTCCCCTCCATCTCCCCTCTTGCCCCCATTCCCCGTCTCCATGCTTTCCCTCCTCCTTCCCTCCTGTCGCACTCTTCCAACTCCCATTTCCATCCCCTCCCCTCCCTGAATCTTTCCGCCCTTCCCATAGCCAGATTTTGTCGCTACTGCGTAACTATCAGAGAGTAGGGCACCAACACACTGCCTGTGTAACTATCAGAGAGTAGGGCACCAACACACTGCCTGTGTAACTATCAGAGAGTAGGGCACCAACACACTGCCTGTGTAACTATCAGAGAGTAGGGCACCAACACACTGCCTGTGTAACTATCAGAGAGTAGGGCACCAACACACTGCCTGTGTAACTATCAGAGAGTAGGGCACCAACACACTGCCTGTGTAACTATCAGAGTAGGGCACTAACACACTGCCTGTGTAAGGAACAAACAGGGCACAGCAGAGAAGAGACAGGGCACATAGGTCTAAGCTTCGCTCAGACCTGTGGCCTGTGACTGTGACAGATTTCACCTTACTATCCTAGATTTTACCTTAAGAAACAGACGAAGCAAATGCGATAGTAATTATGGACAAGATAGATGATAGTGGAAAAACGAACATATTATTAGACGATATGGGAACTTACGCGCCTCTTGAGATGTTGCCTGAACTTTTTGTTCCTTTTTTTTCCCTTTTTTTTCTTCTTCCTCCATGTTTTCGATATTTCGCTCATATCTCGAGAACACCTCGTCCAATTGGTTTCAAATTCTCACCATTTGTGTACGGTAATGAGAACCATATTCTTGGAACAATTGGAATGTTCATCTGCCTTATGACCAGAGCTGTTGAAACCATTTCTATCCTCTTGTAATGGCTTGGATAACTTTTAAAACCGTCAGTGGCAAAGCTTTAAACGTTCGAAAAATAGATGCCAAAAAATCAAAGACGGTGGAGAGTGAAATTCAGATGTATAGGTATAGATTAGACCATGTTATGTAAGAATGTGTGAAATTTTTATTCCCGTTAAATCACTTTAAATAATTTTCAGTTTGCCTCTTCTGAATGGCCTCAGTGTTTAATTTAAGGCTGATGCATATTAGGGTCGGGATAGTACCTATTGAATTTCGTGTTCAAAAAGTATATTTGTAGGTAGTTGATGAGAATCCCTAGGTGCCAAACCCCATTGTTGACCTTGGCTAATTTACTTTAACATGATTTTCGCACATGCATCAAGAATAAAGGTCTTTATTGACGATTCAAAGAGTATTATAGGCGGTGTTGACTTTGCAATGATCTTTGGTGAGGACTGGTATTGCACACAGTTAATAAACGAGCCCACTGTGTTGAGTGCGGAGCTCCACGCACTCTGTTGCTCTCGTCCTGATAGCTACCTGGCTCAGATAGATCTTCATTCACTATATACTCATTTCCAGTAGTGTTCTCTGTTTTCCCAGGCCCAGTACGTCTTTTAACTCTGTGGTTCAAAAGCTCTAAGAGTGACTATGCCACCTCCATGTACGGCATAAAGATGTGGAGCTGTGTGTCTGGGCCATGTTAGTGTCCCAGGAAATAAATACACATAGTATAGTGTAAGGTCATGACAGCTGTAATGAACTTGTTTTTTTCCAAATTTCTGCCTTACAGCGACTTCATGGATCAATATACATGAATATGTCCTTGAGAATGGATGGACAAGATAGGATGCGGCAGGACGGGAGTGTCTGGCTCTCGTCCTTCAACAAAAAAGTCGTCACTTTAAAACGACTCCGTCGATTGAGGATTAAGCACACACATCTCGCCCATTGTCATCTACTGACAAATGCTTGTGTCTCCCTTGTTTCTTTATCTTGTGGCAGGCAGTTGACTGTGGAACATGTTTGAACTGTGTGCTCACACCTTAGACCTTTTTACATTAACAAATAATGGGATTTTTAATTAATGCTGGTAATTTTAACTTGGAGAACGTATAAATCTGTAGTGGAAGGAAGGCGGGGTAGGGGTCGGCCTAGGAACGGTTGGAGGGAGGGAGAGGGGGGAAAAGGAGGTTTTGTGTGCGTGTGAGGGGCTTGGACTTCCAGCAAGCATGTGTGAGCGTGTTAGATAGGAGCGAGTGGAGACAAATGGTTTTTATGAGTTGAAGTGCTGTTGGGGTGTGAGCAAGGTAACATTTAAGAAACGATTCAGGAAAACCTGCAGTCCGGACTTGAATCCTTGAGGTGGGGGAAGTACAGTGCCAGCACTCTGAGGGAGGGGTGTTGATAAGTTGAAGTTTTATATCCGTATTGTAGGCACGCCTCTGGCAAGACAAGTGATGGAGTGAATGATGATGAAAGCGTTTCTTCTTTTTCGGGTCAACCTGCCTTGGTGGGAATCGGCCGAAGTGTTAATAAAAAAGTTAACTTGATGCGGAAATTAATTTGTATTGTGTATGTTGTTCATGTAGAAGGCTTTTATGGTTTGTTAATTGTATCTTGATGGTGTTTCACTTGTGTCGATTTGTATTGCCAGGATTACTGATCACTCAGGTCCAGGTGCTTTTCAAAATATCAAACATATCATCTTACCAGTATCTGTTACTAGGAACTGCAGCATCAGTACCTGCTACTAGGAACTGCAGCATCAGTACCTGCTACTAGGAACTACAGCATCAGTACCTGCTACCAGGAACTGCAGCATCAGTACCTGCTGCTAATAACTGCAGCATCAGTACCTGCTACCAGGAACTGCAGCATCAGTACCTTTCACCAGGAACTGCAGCATCAGTACCTGCTGCTAGGAACTGCAGCATCAGTACCTGCTGCTAGGAACTGCAGCATCAGTACCTGCTACTAGGAACTGCAGCATCAGTACCTGCTACTAGGAACTGCAGCATCAGTACCTGCTGCTAGGAACTGCAGCATCAGTACCTGCTACTAGGAACTGCAGCATCAGTACCTGCTACTAGGAACTGCAGCATCAGTACTTGCTACTAGGAACTGCAGCATCAGTACCTGCTGCTAGGAAGTGCAGCATCAGTACCTGCTGCTAGGAACTGCAGCACCAGTACCTGCTGCTAGGAACTGCAGCATCAGTACCTGCTACTAGGAACTGCAGCATCAGTACTTGCTACTAGGAACTGCAGCATCAGTACTTGCTACTAGGAACTGCAGCATCAGTACCTGCTGCTAGGAACTGCAGCACCAGTACCTGCTGGTAGGAACTGCAGCCTCGCCTCCCAGCACCAGTACCTGCTGTTAGGAACTGCAACCTCGCCTCCCAGCACCAGTACCTGCTCCTAGGAACTGCAGCCTCGCCTCCCAGTACCTGTTGCTAGGAACTGCAGCCTCGCCTCCCAGCACCAGTACCTGCTGCTAGGAACTGCAGCATCTCCTTCCAGCACCAGTACCTGCTGCTAGGAGCTCCGTCCTTGTCTCCCAGCACCAGTACCTGTTGCTAGGAGCTGCAGCCTTCCCTCCCAGCACCACTACCTGCTGCTAGGAACTGTAGCCCAGCCTCCCAGCACCAGTACCTGCTGCTAGGAACTGCAGCCTCGCCTCCCAGCACCAGTACCTGCTGTTAGGAACTGCAACCTCGTCTCCCAGCACCAGTACCTGCTCCTAGGAACTGCAGCCTCGCCTCTCAGCACCAGTACCTGCTGCTAGGAACTGCAGCCTCGCCTCCCAGCACCAGTACCTGCTGCTAGGAGCTGCAACCCGCCTCCCGTCACAGTACCTGCTGCTAGGAACTGCAGCCTTCCCTCATAGCTCCACTACCTGTTGCTAGGAACTAGCCCAGCCTCCCAGCACCACTGTCTACTGCTAGGAGTCTCAGCTTCCCAGCATCACTGCTGCTAGGAGTCTCAGCTTCCCAACATCACTGCCTGCTGCTAGGAGTCTCAGCTTCCCAACATCAGTGCCTGCTGCTAGGAGTCTCAGCTTCCCAGCATCACTACCTGCTGCTAAGAGTCTTAGCTTCCCAGCATCACTGCCTGCTGCTAGGAGTCTCGCCTTCCCTGCAATCTGGTGTTGCAGCAATTTCATTTCCTCGGGTGCTCGTGAGACTAGTGGGACGGCTAACCCGGTCACAGCTCCAGTTTAGGATCTTACACATGTTGATATGACTAGTGCAGTGTTGCAACACTGGTCACCCCTCATGCAACACCATGTACAGGCATCACCTGATCTCCTTCATACAAAACCTTCCAGGTATGACCTGCTCACCCAGGTGTACACCGTATATAAAATACGATGACGGATTAGAGATAAAGGAACGTGTGAAGGATCTGGCAGTACTGTCAGCTCAACCATCACTTTAAAATGCAATAAAGTAAATGTTGCAAGAACTATAAAAATGTTGCAAGAACTACAAAAATGTTGGGGTGAATAATGAGAACTTTCCAAACAACGGAGATAATCCCAGTGGTGACACTATTCAAATCACTTGCCCTCTCACTCAGGGCTTTGTTCAGTGTCACCGGCTCCGTTCAGAGCCGGAGAGAGTTGAGACCTGGAACAGATAGAGAGATCTTTTCGGGTCCTCAAAGAAGCAAAGTTTACAAGTTACTGGGAAAGCCTCAGTGTCCTAAATATATATACGTTGCAGCGGGGAGAGAGAGAGAGATACCTTTGAAGAGTTTCGAGAGTTTGTCTACTCTCTGAGCCCGGCCATGGGCCAGGCTCGTCTGGTGCTTGCCTGGTCAACCAGGCTGTTGCTGCTGGAGGCCCGCTGCCCCACATATCCATCACAGCCTGGTTGATCTGGCACCTGGTGAAGATACTTGTATAGTTTCCTCTTGAAGGCTTCTACACTTGTTCCAGCAGTGTTTCTGATATCTTCTGGTAAGATGTTGAAAAGTCTGGGACCCCGGATGTTGATACAGTGTCCCCTTATTGTCCCCACCGCACCCCTGCTCCCCACTGTGTTTATTTTACACTTCCTTCCGTATC